>NC_140232.1:10281933-10334433 GCF_951802725.1 Rutilus rutilus | reverse complement strand
AGTATTGAGTATTCACCATGGTAACTGTCGTTTCAATATTAACCCCAAAATGCCACTTTATTTTCACTTTGTGTTATTTTTTTATATTTTTAAATGACTGTGGTGGCTCATACCAACATTGTATTAACAAAAGCTAGTTTGGGACTGCTATTTAATAGCTTTAGCATAGGCCTAATGTTTATTTCTTAGTAGTCTTTACTATTAGTCATACTCTTACAATTTATGTGTATGTTAAGTAAAGGGGGACAGTGTGTGTGTTCACAATTTTTAAGTAAACATGTATAATATTATGCCTATATATATATATATATATATATATATATATATATATATATATATATATATTCATATTCATAAATATATTCAATGTAAATTGTGATAATCGTAATTAATAATCGCAATTACAATTTCAAGGGAATAATCGGCAATTATGATTTTTGTCATAATCGTGCAGCCCTAACTGGATGGATTTTTATCATTATATGATGGTTGTGTACAGGCACTGCCAACACACATTTCAGTGCAATCAACTTGTAAAAGTGCATGTACCATTATATGACCCCTTTTTGGAAATGTTCTGAAATGCCTTGTAGTTTGATCTTTAGTGAAATGCTGATCTGAGACTGTAGTGATATGAAAGTCTGATAACAGTTCCTTGTTACAGAACAGGAAACAGCTGCATATTATTGCCTTGTCATACACTTTACATCTTTCCTCACGATCAAAAAAGTTGGTGTAAGCAGTGTCAAGTAAAAAAAAAAAGAAAAAAAAAAGTGTGTTTAAGTGAAGTGCGTTTCTACCGTCAAAACTGAATTTCATAAATACTGACTGTTCTAATAAATAAACCAATAGTCTTTCCCTTAAACTCACACCAGTGTTTTGAGGCATTGTTGCTGCAAATGTTATGCTGGTTGTCATGTTGAAACAAACAGGGTGAAGGTTTTTTTTTTTTTTTTTTGCACCACAGAGACAACTTAAACAACTTAAAGTTGTTTAAACTTTCCAGAGAAAATAACCTACTAATGATTTATTTATAGGATTTTCTGTTTAACAAACAAGGCATAAAAAAAAAAAAAAAAACTAACACATAACTTAAGGCGAGACATGGCAGGCAAAAACATGTTTGTTTTTTTTCACTGGTCAATTTTGAGATTTGGGGATATTTGTCTTCAATAACATGTCTTCTTTCAGACTTGTGGTGAAAAAAAGTCAGAAATACACATTTAGGTCTTTATTTACTACACTTGTCTGTTTGCGTCTGTAGATTTCTCATAAATTCTACAAAAGTTGGTGTTCCAAATCATCCCGCTGCTCCGTGATCGCTGTCTGCACCCTGTCATCATATACACCTTAGAAAGCTCTCTCTTTCCTGTACAATGCTGTCAGATCCAAATATGGTAATTTCCTTTTTTATCAGCAACCAATCATGAAAGTAAAAGGGGGGATTTAGGCCTAACTCTAAATGCGCAATCTCATTGGCTGATATAAATCTTTGAAGCCCGTTTTCTCAAAATGACTTTTCTCTCATACTCCAAGTCCGAAATCTCCACTTCAGTAGCACCTATACACCAAACTTTCCAGTCTTGTACCTAGTTATATTATGAAGACATTTAGGATTTGAAAATATAATATCCTAGCCTGATTTATAGCCTATAACATTTTATTCCAAAAAAGATGGTGAAAATCCATTTTTTAAGGCTATAGACAGTATATTCTGATTTACAGGATAACTAAAGTAAATATCCATAAATCCCTCTGTAATTTTTTTTTCCCATCTGATATGTGAACACAATGAAAAAATAATTGTGAACCTGGCTTTATCCAATACTCAGATTTTAAACATTAAATTACAGAAAACTTGTAATACATTTTTTTCTCATCTTAATGTAGGTAATCAACTGGGAAAGTTTCATGGTGATATCTGCTAGTTAAAAATGTTACCCTATTCACCTGTAGTGTCTTGCCTTAAAGCAGGATGAGAATAAAGCAGTTCAAATGTGATAGTGCTTTTTTCTCTCATATCTTGAAATTGCGAATAATTGTGAACAACCAATTCATGTACAGTGGTCAGCTACATCTGTTTTCCATTCTAGCTGATAGACATTATAGGCGGCTGCATATATGGAAAAAAAAAAACACCTAACCCTAAAAAAAATTCTAACAAAAGGTTTCTCAGCTGTTTTTTGTAGTATTAGGTGTCCTTAATAACATACTAAAAGTTTACCAAAGTTTGACCACTAGAACGGTGTAATTTTAAAGATGGCGTCCAAGATAGGCAGGAAGCCCTTAAAATGTCCTAACTACTTCATTATTTGACCTAGCCAAGTAATCTTGGTGCCTAACTCCATGTTTTCTAGGTCTATGAATCTATTGGACTTGTCTAAATTGCACTGACATGATTACATACTTATGGAATACATAATTTCGTGAGATTACTGTAAGGTTTTATCTTTGTTTGGGGTGAACCAGAGATGTAAACGTTTTAGCCAATGTCATGTAACTCCTACTCAGTACGTGTTTTGGATACATGCCCTTTTTTTGCTAAAACACAGACTTGACATTCAATGTAAAAGTTATTGCACCCAAAAGTAACTTAAATTGGAGTTGTATAACTTTGATCATAAACAACTCAACTTAGCCCAAACAGAGACGTGTGTGAACCCTCTAAAATGGTCAATCATTTCAATTTGAATAAGATAATACATATGTAATGCATATAATTATAAAGGTGGCAGAATACTAAACCTCAGGTTAAACCTCAGGTTTATACTAAACCTCAGGTAAAATTCAGGTAAACCTTCAGACTTGAACCGCGGTTTCTTCAGCCGCTACTTCCTCGTCCTAAAGAAGGATGGGGTCTGCGCCCCAATTTGGACCTGCGTCGTCTGAATTTTTCCCTTTACAAAGGGAAGTTCAAGATGCTGACGTTGAAAACTATCCTGGCGCAGATTCGAACAGGGGACTGGTTCGTCACTGTGGACCTGAAGGACGCCAACACTAGGCAAAATGATATGAGTAAGTAGAAATATGCAATTACTTAAAGGAAATTGTACTTATTTTTCGCATAAATATGCTTGTAACCAATTGCTTTAATATATAATTGTACTTGTAATCACTTATCCATCTTGCAAATATGCTAATTAGAATATTACATGGCCCAAACATGTAGCAGGCACCAGTATTTCTGGTCTAGGAGGAATACAAAGGAGTAATGGTCATTTTATGGACCCGACAGCCGCCATTTTGAAAATGAGGCCTTTCTTGGAGTCAAACTTTGTTTTTAAGTACATATGATACTACTGTAAACCACTGAGAAACCTTTTGTTAGAATTTTTTTGAGGTCAAGCCATGTTTGCAGCTGACTATTATGTTTTGTAAAAGACTGAGACCGATTTCTAGAATTCAGTTTATGAGGAAATAGCGTGAGAGTGAATTTGTGAGGTTATTTTGAAGAATTTTGTGGCTGGGGACCCTTGTGAATTTTTTAAATATTTTTTTTATTATTATTATTGAAAAAGAATATACCGGTTAGCCTTAACCCCCGCTTTCGAAAAAATCCCAAGAAATGGCATACCCAAACTAAAACAGATACAGTTTATGATAGAGTTCTCAACGGGTCGGGTCGGCCCGACAAACCCGACGGGACCTGCGGGTTCGGGCCGGGTTCGGGTCGAAAATATAATCAAATGACTCGGGTCGGGTCGGACCTCGGGCTTAATCTTTTCCGCTCAGTAAAAAAAAAAAAAAAAAAAACATTTATTAATCAACGCTGCTGTTCACCGTAAAGAAAGTCTGGCTGCTGCGTAACGTGCATCATGGAGAGGGGCGGGGGCAGACCTGACGTCGCTGCGTGCGCGGCTGCGCGCCTTTATAGCCTGGAGAAGAAGATGGAGTTGGTGAGAAGTAAACTTGCCGCAGGTGAATTCACCGTCGCTACTACAGCCTATTTATATTAGTGATGGGAAGTTCGGATCATTTTACTGACTCTCTTGTTCGATCTCGTTCATCAAAATGAACTAATCTTTTTTCGAGTCATTTCGTTCATTTAAGGGGCTTTAAATGTTATACTTTTAACAGGCAAATTCCCCCAACACATCCACCTACGCAGTCTTGATCATATTCTGAATTAAGAAATCATTATAATGCAGTCAAAAATAATTTACAGGGAACATAAAAAATTACTTTAACTTCCGAGTCTTTCGTTCATTTGTCACGTGACAGTTCATGAACGACTCATCACTAATTTATATATTTAAAGTTTATTGTTTCAGTTGTTTGTATTGTTAAAAGGCGTGAACATTAAAGGTTGATTTGAATTCCCATCTGCTGGTCATGATAATACGTGTATGAGAGAAAAAAAAAAATCCGACGCGGCGTCGGGCTGCGGGCCGGGTTCGGGCAGATAATTCATGTTTATGTGTCGGGTTACATCGGGTCCGGGCTTTAAAAGCCATGGGCCGGGTCGGGTCGGGTTGTAATTTTCAGGCCCGTTGAGAACTCTAGTTTATGAACCCTTTAAAAGCATAAGTATGGTCTCATTTGACAGCAGACACATGGCAGTGTGAAAATATTAGTTATAAATAGCTTTACAAATTTTGTAGTTATTAGAAATGTATTTTTACGAAATATCTTTATGAAAATAAAATTAAAGTTGGCATTGTTTTAATCTAGAATTGCACTGCAGCTAAAGCCACATGTCTGACCATGTTATATTTCAAATCTGAAGATAAGTCTAAAACTCAGAATTGTATTAAATGTTTTTTAAGACCATGTCTGTGGATTTTATTTTTAGAAGACTCAAAAATGCTAACAGATGTTTGTCATTTTCTAAGCATCCATTTAGTCTATTGTCTCTATTGTTTTGTGATGCAAACTGCCCCATTCAGTTTCAGTCTTCCTTGCACACATTCACACCTCTCTGGCCTGGTTATTGTTCTAAATATTATTTTCTTTTGTCTTCATTATAATTAGTAACGACTTTCTATTCACATTGTTTTAATCCCTCATTTCTTTAATCAAACTTCTCACTTCACATTCTTTGAAACTGTATCAAATGCCCTTCATGAGAGAAAAATAAACATTTCAATGAGCTTCACTATTCAAGATTATTAATAAAAATAACCTATTTGCTCAGCTAGGTGGCAGGTGCATCTTAGGACTTGCTAGCATGTTAGCTTAGCACACGATCAATACATGACAATTTATGAGATTAAAATCATGTTTTTGCTCCAAACTTACTTTATAACGCAAGTTGAGTGTTTTAAATGACTTTCTGTGATCTAATGTGACTTCGGATTAAAAAAATATAACTTTTATAGTATTCTGCTCAATGATAAAGGTTATGTCAATTCGCATTGCATTATAAATATGATCTATGATTATGGAAATACCCGACATGGCTTGAAGAACACAGATAAATCATATATCGTTGCAATCGTGTGTTTATTGGCTCCAAAATGTCTTTATCTGCATGTTACAGCGATCTCTGGAAGCCTTGTTTATGTAAAGGATTTGCTGGAGTGTCACATGATATGGCTGTTCAACACAAGTCTCTAGTTTGTGGACTAAACGTGCATAGAGCGCCCTTCAGTTTTTAGCATGAATGAATTACCGTACATTAGAGTGTCCAGTGGCACTGCACAGTCAAAGCACCGCATTTTGCGTAAAAAAAATTATAAATATGACTCCTCTCTTAGAAATGTGCACACTTTTGAACTAAAAACCCTGAGAGATGTTGTTGTAAGTGCTTTCATGATGACCGTACAGGAGTTTTTTTTGAATAGGAGCGGCTGATGGTCATAATTCATATTAAAGGTATCGACTCCTTTTTTCATTTTCCTGACACAAATTAAGACATAACTGCCACTATAAGATTTTCAGAATAAAATAGTCAAATACAGGTCAAATACTGAAGCTTGAGAACTTTTTAATGATGTATATTTTGTCGAGGTAATAACAATCGTTTACATTAAAACTTTGAATTATATAAACAAAGAATGATTCAGTGCGTCGTGGTCCTCGTGAAGCTTAAGAGGTAACAAACTAAATGTAATTTAATGTAAAAGTTCATTGCAATTAATTTAAAATGTATAGTTTAAATTGATATGAAATGCAATTAGCTCAACTTTAGTGTTTTTTGACCCACTTAAATAGGGCATATTTATATGTAATTTCTTAAATACTTCTATTATCTTTGAAATATGGTTAAAGTGTACTACTGATTATACTTACAAACAATTATGGTAAACTGAAATATACTGTGATATAATGTCATTTCTTTTGAAACTTGTGTATCTTTTAAATATATTTGTATTTACACATTTGTAATGATTAAGTAGCAATTAAATGTAATATTGAATAATACACTACAGTTAAAATTATAATGAAGTACTTTACATGTGCTTTACTATGTTAGTCAACACCAAAATAAGTGAATTTTAAAGATTATAAATAATTATGTGAAATGTACATTTAACTTCACATTATGACTTTTTAAAAGTGTACTTAAGTGTGTTAAATTTAGGGTCCTATTTTAATTATCTAAGCGCATGGTCTAAAGTGCACTTAGGGTGTGTCCGAATCTTTTGCTAGTTTAACGACGGGAAAAATGGTCGGCGCGCCCAGCGCATGGTCTAAAAGCCTATTATCTTAATGAGGAATGGGTGTGTTTTGGGCGTAACGTGCAAAAAAAAAAAAACAATCAGAGTTTCATCTCCCATTCCCTTTAAAAGCCAGTTGCACTCGCGCCATAGCGGATTCACTATTTACATGGGGGAATTTTCGAGTGGAAAGACTGAACGCTTCTCCAGAGAGCAAACGGATCTGCTCACGCGAAAGGTTAAGCCGGATTCCACCATATCTTTATGTACACAATAGTAATCTTTTACATTGTAATCCTTTTATTTTTTATATTTGGCATGTTTGTGTGCTGCTGCCCTGTGTGTGTAATAAGAAGAGTGTACGCGCGTTGTAGACCAGCCTATAGGGGCACATTACTAACGCGCTCTTTAAATAAATAAAATAAATATTGTGCCATTGACTTTAGACCAGGTTTCAGTCGGTCAATGGCGCAGTCTATTCAAGTTGCCTCAAAATAGCAATGCGCCAACAATGCGCCCGAACACACCTTGTTGTCAGACCATCACAAGGGCGCACAAATGGGCGCAAATGCATTTGCTATTTAAACAACGTGGCGCAGGACGTGAAAATTATAACTGCGTTGGGCTGAAACTAGCAAAAACAACTTGGCACTGGCACTGCATTGTGCCAGGTGTATGATAGGGCCCATTGTCATGAAAGTGTACTCTATATTTAAGTGTCTTTTTTTTTATTATATTGTCTGCAAGTAGTTTTTAAAAAATATATATACTTATAAGATTCTCTACAAGTGCACATTCAATACAGTTAAGCAAGGCTATTTTTTACAAAGGGATATAAATAGTTTAGATTTAGGAGAATCATCCATTCAGAAAGCAGCGGCTGGGAATCAGCGTGTCATCCAACCAGCCCTCACTTGTGTATGATGTCCAATGGGATTTCTACAGGATGTGTTTTCCGATTCCCATTACGTCATACATACACACCATTAGTCAATAAAAAGTGCTGTTTGAAAGCCTACATGCTGGGTCAAATGAGCCGTTACTGAGTATTTGCAAAAAGTATAAGGGTAACTAGCTGCATAAGGTGGACTAGGTTTTTTTTCTCTTATAAATACACACACACACACACATGAGAACAAAGCTATTTACTGGTTAACTCTAATCACTATCATGGCATTAAGCTGGAAAACAAAGGAATAGGTCTTAATGATGTAGAGAATGACACACCAACTAAATGAAAGAAAAGAGAGGAGAATTGGCATCCCAAAGCACAATGCCTAGAAACCAACTACAGTTACAAATCACGACTACAGACACTGTGTACCTCCAGCTATTCCAAATGGCATGTTTAGAATTATCATTACCAATATTTTATATTTCCAAAAGTAAATGTGAGTGGTTGCATTCCCACACAACATTTTTTGGTACAGGTGTGTGGTGAATGGTTGTCAGGGTGTTGCTAATGCCTAGTTCACACTACACAACTTTAAACGTCGGCAGATCGCTGTGCTGTTCAGACTACATGACTTGCTCTGGAGTCTTGAAGTCGTTGTGGTGTTCAGACTATGTGACACTACGTAAATCTTCTGCAACAGGGGCTTACACACTACAGGAGCTGACAACAAGTCTTGGCGCATTCCAATGGCAAATGGACGGCGGGACAAAATTGTTGGTATATATATATATATATATATAGTTGAGCACCGTCATTAGAACTCTATAACCGCAAAAAAACGTGTTATTAAAATATTTTTAAATTTCTATCTTTTCTATTATAGAGAATGTTTAAATACTAATTAAAAACAATTGTTGACAGTCTGTGTTATTATTGGTCTATATGTTTCCAACTGTAATTGATTCTTTCAATCATTTGAGATAGAAATAAAAGCTATGACTATGATATAGTGATGTGCCATCATTATGAGATTTATTAAACAAATGAAAAACATTTCCAATAATAAACATTAGCAATAAACATTTGCAATAATAAACAATATCATTACCGATAACTGATCGTGCAGTTTAATTACCCCTTGACTGGCCCCAAACATGTTTGATAAAAGAAACATATACAGTGTGTATATATGATGTGTATTACATTTTAGCTCAAAAACAATTGTAATAAAAGATAGGATCATAAGATGCTATATTGGGTTTTTACCACTTAATGAAGTTTTGTTTTGTAAATCGTGAGACATGATTTTTACCACTTTGCTTTGTAGAAATAATTTATTTAAAACGAATTTCGTTTTGTACAAATTGTATCTTAATTTTAATAAATGTTTCATCAACCAATTGCATGTAGGCCTATTTATAAAATAAAAAGGAAATAGGCAATATAATAACCGATGAGGTATGTCATTTGACTCACGTCATAACCGTCACACCAATTCTGAAACCGGCACACGCACACCCCATATATATATATATATATATATATATATATATAGGCCTATATTGTTTGTGCAATGATCTGTTTAGAACCCCGAAAGAAAAAAAAGAGAAAAAAAAAAGAATATGGGTGAACGGATGGATAAGCACACGCGGGCAGCAGGGATTGTCTGTCAGATAGAGATTTGGAAGTGAGTAAAACATTATAATGAAAAAGCAGCTGCCTGTTGTGGTTTGGCAACGATGGTTACAAATACAAAGGGCTTTTGTATTATCATAACAAGATGATCATTGGCTGTTGCTCGTCGCGACACGTGACACCACAGGCTATCGAGTCGGCCGACAATTCCAGATATTTGGCATGCTAGATATTTTTCTGGCGTCGGCGACGCGTCGGCGATGTGTCAGCGAGGGGTTTTGATGCGTCGTTAAGTATTTCACACTCAAAGATTGGCGAGCGCGGATCACCCGCAGATTTGCACGCGATTACAGCCTGACCTGTCACGAGCTCGTTAACTTGCAAATCGGGCTTAAATCGGGCTTAAAATCATGTAGTGTGAACTAGGCTCAACTTAGGCTGAACTAAGTGGTTGCAAAGTTCTTCTGAGTGGTTTGGGGGATTTTATTATTAACTTTTTATTTGTCTCTTGGATGCCAGTTGTTGTCAGTGTTGTTGTTTTTTTTTTGTATATTTATATAGCATTTGTCACATTCTCACACCACACAGACTCTTGGTTTCAGTCAGTACTGTTTTTCCTTAGTTTGTTGTCATGGACACTCATTAGCTTCAGCAGCTTATTTGCATTTAAAGATACACACACAAAATAGCGTGTTTTTGCTTCCACCCAAAAAGGAGCATTTTGGGCATGGTATAATAAATGATCTTTGTAGGATTTTGAGCTGAAACTTCACAGAAACATTCTGGGGACACCTAATGCTTATATTGCATCTTGTAAAAAGGGGAATTAGGTCCCATTAAAGAAAAAATATTTTACTCACAAAAAAGCTTGGCATACAGTAACTAGAAAAATGTATATTCATAATAAAAATTCCCATTGAGTTACCAGATTTAATTCATTTACATGACTTTGCAGGTCTAGATATCACACTCATTTATCCAGGTTGTTCAAGACCATGGAAACCATGGCTCTTTAAAGAAAAAGAAACTGTTGTTGAGGGAGTGAATTAAAATAAGAAATGTCTTGATTTTTAGTTGCTTTGGCTTATTTTAATGTCTTGTTTCGTCTTATTTTAAATCATACTGAGGCCCCCTAGTGGAACCTACAGTAATGCTGTCAGACCCTCTTACTAGGTTTTGGTCCCTGACAAGCAAACACCGTGAGCTTAATTCAGGTTTAGAATGACAAGAATGTTGCTGTATGTTAGTCAAGTCTTTGAAATTACATTTTTGTTCTTGGTGGAATTTATTGTGGCTTCTTTCTCTCTCTCTCCGTTTTCCATCAGGGTCATTGTCATTACAGTGGTTACATAGAGGATGTGGAGGGCTCTTCTGCAGCACTCAGCCTGTGCTCTGGGTTAAGGTGAGATCACAGAAGCTTTAAATAAATAGAGGGCTGAAATGTTACATCTAAAGCGGACTGTAAAACCTTAACAGCTGCTTACACACATCAAAGATGTTTTGGCCTTAAGGTACATACTGTAATTCATTTTAGTAAAAAAAATAATAATAATAAAAAAAAAATTCTAAACATAAATACTTTTTCTGCCCCTGAAATTATTTTTCTTTTCTGCTCATGTATCCAAGGCCACACATGCAGCAAGAAAATATGACTCTCATAATCACAGTCTACTTGTCACAATCTAGTCAAATCCAAATTTTGGTTGGAATATGTAACTATATGTAAATATAAAGTTAACATTAGTCTTAAATGAAAAATCACCCCATCTATTTTCTAAATCCATGCTATTAATCCTATTATGAATAATTCATCCATTTAATTTGTATCCATCCATTTACATTTCTTTTTTTAATAATAATGTTTAATCAAAAAGTCATAACTCGATCTTCCAGTGAAACAGACTTCTCCCTGGTGATGTATGCTGGATTTTTCATTTAGTCCACTTAAAACCCGCCCCTTTTCTCACAATTAACTGCAAGTGTTGAAAAGGGATCCCTTGTCATTATATACAGGGTTCCCATAATCCGGAAAACCTAGAAATTATTTTTCTTCAAAACTTCCTTTATAGTCCGGTTCACTCAACATTGTGTCATTGTGTAGCTGACGCTTAGGGGGAACACCTTTCTCCGAACATACCGAAGCCTTACTAAATGACGCCAGTGTAAGTACATTTAAACGCACAAAATAGAGGTGGGCACCTCCGCTATAAAGGGTGGTGCTGACCGTCATTGCCTCAGAATCATTCTGCTTCAGATAGCTGCCTTCACCAATCAAAGTTGGCCACGTCTTAGTAGAGGACAACACTCTACCAGTTGCTCTCCTACAGCATTTTGGTGACTGCACAGCCTTTAAGCACAATGGCATGGAAAGAATGCCTCTCCTGTACTCAGTGATCCTCCTGATGTGCATGAATGATGTGTATTCTGCCTGGGTCACGCCCACTTTACTTACTGCAGCGTAATGATAGTCAAGACCCTTTACCTCTGAAATGCCCTGATCATGGGCGATGCTCAGGTTCTTCTGCGTCCCGCTGCCCCTGAGCCGCAAAGAAAAAAAAGCAATGGCAGCCCAAGGCCAGAGGTGATGAATCTGATGATGAACTCACGCCGGCTCAGTGCCCATGCTCGCCAGAGCCCCCAGTAACCTTTTCTTAAAGGTGCAGTATGTGATTTCTGAGAATTGTTGTTGAACATTTTTGATATTTGAAATCAACCCAAACAAACACACCACTCCCTTCATTGCTTCACCCCCGAAATGCATGAACACATTGCATTGCGCAAGAATGGATGTTTCTTTATCATAGCTGAAGTGAAAAATAAAGTGATGATGACAAATGAATTGAAAATGAACATAGAAAGATGAACATACAGTACACAAGAGGATACACGCAAGAGTTCGTTGTTAGTTGCCAGTAGCACACCAGCTCCAGAAAAACAATGACACTCCCCTAGTGAAAAAATATATATACTTAAGCACAATTTATTTGTATGTACTTTAGTATAACTAAATGTATTTGTGGCACACTATAAATTCGTATACTTTAACTTAACTTTTATCTAATTGTGTACTAAATGCATTTTAGTTGTTCAAAAACAGTGCTGAAGTTCAACTTAGATTGTATTAAAGATACTTGTTTGTGCTAAAGGGAACTATTCCAAGTATACTTAATAAAATTAATCATCACTGAATTCATTTAAGCTGGACTATGATGCTATCTTCTAGATCTGCTTTACTGTGGAAACAAACTGTTAAATTATTTTCCTGTTATCACTGTAAAGCTGCTTTGAAACAATCTGTATTGTAAAAAGCGCTATATAAATTAAGGCTGCATGAGGCATTTACATGAAATTGCACCTAAACCGATCTGGCTTATCGCGATTATGAAATTGCAAAGGCTTGTCATTGATGTACGGCTCTGTAAACGCTGCTCCATCTGAAAGCACTGTGAGTTTGAGTCACTTATAACGTCCATTTGAAAAAGCAACACGCATCAAACATCTTTCCAAACATGAGAAGCATTTATAACCTCTTGTCCAACAAAAGACAACATTTAATAACATGCTTTTACTCCAAACTCACTTCAAAACGACAGTTGAGCATCCTTCTGTGAGATGATGTGGCTTCTTACACAGAATAAGGCAGTCGTGTGTTTATTAGTCATGTTTAATCAATCAAAACGTTTCAATCTTCTGTTTATTCAGCTACAGATAGTATGATGCCCGATAGGGATTGCCTGGAGTGATGTGCGTTATCGTACTTCTGTGACAGGGCATATTTGGCGTGTGAGCGCCTTCTGGCATTCAGATGGAGCAGCATTTACTATCGATCAGCCGCACTGCACTGACAAGCTGCGCATGAAATAATTGCAGGCTTTACCAAATCGTGTGCGGTTTCATTGTGATTAATTGTGCAGCCCTAATGTAAATAAAGATGGACTTGATTTAAGTACACTTTAAATATACTCTTGTATTTAAGTTTTGAAATGCAGAATTCACTCAGCATAAACTTCAGATGTAATTTGGTGACAATACAATTGCAATTCATTTACACTGTAAGAGTGTTGAACATACAATAATATTATACTGATAGCAAACTGAGGTCATTCTATCCTTTTACTTTTAGTGATTTTAAAACGCATAGCAATTGCATTCCAGGTTCTTGAAGTGTGATAATGACATCAGTATTGTGTGCTACACATACAATAAAGTAATCTTTATAAATAATAGCACAACTTAAGAATTTGCTATTGAAGTTTCTAGTAGGTTTCAAAAGCTCTTCTTGTCAAAATCTGTTATATGTTTATAAGTGTGTGATATGTATTTACCTTAGGGGTGTTCTCTACACGGAGGGCACCAGTTTCGGTATTGAACCATTGGAAGGTTCCTCCAGTGATGAGCACTTGGTGTATCGATTGGAGGATGTAAAGACTGAACCTCTCACCTGTGGAACGCCTCACTTTCATAACCATGATGATGAAGCTTCACCAAGGAAACCCACAGACAGCCATGTCCACAACATCACCTTTGGTCATAGCAGCCATCTAATCAGGGTGAGTCACTCCAAATCCAATAATGACACGAGCAATTGCACAAGCTTTAGAACACAGATAATTAACAATGAATGTTGGACTGCATGACGAAAGTGTGTATGTGCATGTATGTTACAGTAGCATACTTGTGCATGATGGTGTATGTTTATTTTCAAGTGTTTAAACATTATACACTGTCATAATTTGATTTAGTAGTATTAGAAGTCATTGCATATGGAAACATAGATAAAGTTCTCAAGGTGAATGCATACCTAGGGGTCAAAATAACAAAGAATCAAGTCAGGAATCTTGGTGTGATTTTTGGAGTCAGACCTTAGTTTTAGTAGTCATGTAAATGCAATTAAATCAGCATTCTATCATCTCAAAAATATTGCAAGAATTAGATGCTTTGTTTCCAGTGAAAACTTAGAGAAACTTGTTCATGCTTTTATTACCAGCAGGGTGGACTATTGTAATGGACTACTCACTGGCGTTACCAAAAAAATAATAAGTAAGACAGCTGCAGCTCATACATAACGCTGCTGCCAGGATTCTAAGCAGAACCAGAAAATATTAACATATTACACCAGTCCTCGGGTCCTTGCACTGGCTTCCAGTTGCGTTTAGAATATAAACCTAACAGAGCACTCAGACCATTAGGATCAAGTCAGTTAGAAATACCAAGGGTTTACTCAAAGCACGGCGAGTCCGCTTTATAGTTATTATGCCAGCCGCAGCTGGAATCAGCTTCCAGAAGAGATCAGATGTGCTCCAACAGTAGTCACATTCAAATCCAGACCCAAATCACATTTATTTAGCTGTGCATTTACTGAATGAGCACTGTGTATTTTTGGTTAGGGCTGTCTGGTTATAAGTGTTGAGAGATTTGGGAAGTGAGACAGTGAGTTTACGTATGCACTCAGACGTTCTTATGCACTTTAAATAACCATTGTGTATGAAATGTGCCATATAAATAAACTTGCCTTGCCTTACTATTCTAGCATCTAAATCCCGACTGGAAATCCTTGCAGATTCCATTTCTCTCCAAGAAGGCACATAGTTGTGAGGATTCTGCCACTCTATCAAATAAATACCTAGGGTTTGTTTTCTTCTAAAATAGTGAAAAAGTAAGCAGATCTATCAGTTTTTAAGGCCTTTCTGTAGGTAGAAATATAATTCTTCCACCCAAAGCAAAATACCACTAGTTTTATTTTCTTCCAGCAAAACATAATTTTTAGCATTTCATTTAATTTATTACATTTTAAAGGCACTTATACACATTGCATTTTGTGATAATGTACACACCGTATGCATAGGTCTTTATATGTACTGTATGTGACAACATGGCTGCTTTTATGTTTCAGAAACAGGATGACTTGAAAGATCATATTTTATCACACAAAAAAAAAGTGAAAAGTCACACTCATTTAAAAAAAGTTAAATTCTGGTTCAATGCTCTTCTGTTCATAATTTTTAATCCACACTACAAACAATGGTTGATCATCATTAGATTGCTCACAACTGTCAACAGCTTCCAGTTAGCCTTGTGAACTGTATTAATATTATTATTATAGTTTTTTAATGGTATAATGATACAAATTTAATTTGTAAAGAAAAATCATAATAATAGTGATGCTAACTTTAGCAAACATAGCTGAAAATTACTCTAAATTCTTTGTCTTTCCAAACAGAAAAAGAGGGCAGTGCTGCACCAGACACACTATGTGGAACTGCTTCTGGTAGTGGATAATGAGAGAGTAAGTAGTGTAAATCTTGTACCATCTTCTCTTTTCTCATTGTCTGATATGTTACACAGCCCGCTCTTAAACTGAGAGCAGTTAGTGTAAGAGAATTAAATGGAAGTGTGGAGACATTTATTAAACATTTGGAGATATGTGGGATGAAAACGTGATCGCCCCTGCTTGGGTCATTAAAGCATCAATGTGAGAATTGTTCCATGTGAGAAGTGCCCAATTTCTGAAAGTCTTTCTTGTTTTTCTTTTTTCTCTTTTCTACAGTATAACTACAAAAACAAGAATCAAACAGCAGTTCTTGAGGAGATGGTTCAGATTGCTAACTATGTTGATAGTGTAAGTTATCTTGCATATTTTAAGGTGGATGCAAAGAATTCCTTTTATTCAATTCACATTTATTTGTCAAATATTAAAAATCATTATTTATATATCACTAAAACAGTGATTATTAAGAGGTCTAGGAAGCAAGGTGTTCGTTTTCTCTGTTACGCTGATGATACGCAGTTCTATATTTCTTTGTGCCCCGACAAAATTTACCAATTCACAAAAGTAACGGAATCCATAGCTGATATAAAAAATTGGATGACTAGTAATTTCCTACTACTTAATTCTGAAATTCTAATTATTAAAACAAAAAAAACTTTTTTTCTATTATCACTGTAAAGTTGTTTTGAAACAATCTGTATTTTGAAAAGTACTATATAAATGAAGGTGACTTGACTAGTGATTTTCTAACTTGATCTCTTTTTCCTGCTTCCCCTTAGATGTACATGACTCTGAATATTCGTATTGTGTTGGTGGGGCTGGATATCTGGTCTGTGCAGAACTTCATCAATATTGATGGCAGTGCTGGAGAGGTGCTGGGCCGCTTTACTCAATGGAGAGAGAAAGAACTAGTTCACCGCCGTCGTCATGACAGTGCACAGCTCATCCTGTACGTGCCTTTCTCTGTTACAATTTATATCAGATGTTAGAAGTGAGTCAGGAGAACATATATAATATAATCAATAAATTCATAGTAATATCACCCAAAGGGAGCTTGTACAGGGAATAAGGGATAAGGACCTAATACAAAGCCTTGCTACACACCATAATTTTGCCATTACAAGATCAGATTTCTCTTCATTTACATAAACAAAATGCTAATATCACAGTGGTTTTAATGAAGTGCACAAGGAAAATGATAGAGAACAAAAATAGTTTATAATAAAATAAACAAGAAACACTCAGGAGATCGTATGAGAACAAACTAACACAACCTTGTTAACTAAGACAATACTGGACAAGGGAACTAAGGAAACACAGGGCTTAAATACATGGAGAGGTCTGACATTACTCACATTACTTACATTCTATAAGCCTGTTAAAGTATGTAGATCTTTTGCAGTATTCAGGTCTTGCTCCTAGCTAGAAACAATGTCTTTCCAACCAACGTTCTCAATAAATTATCGGTGCCGAAAAGAGAAAGTTCTTGCATTGTAAAGTATATCTTTAAAATATCAAGAAAAATTCAGTTTTCCATTATGTGATATATATGATATATATGCCCACTTTATATTTATTGTTCTATGAATAATGACTTGCAGTTATGGCTACAGAAATTGCCTGCCTGCCTGATTCTCTTTTACTCTCTTTTCACAGAAAGAAAGGATTTGGTGGAACAGCAGGCATGGCTTTCGTTGGCACGGCTTGTTCCAGAAGTCATGGTGGTGGAATTAATGCGGTATGATATCTCTGATCCACTTCTCATATGCTACAGATACTCACACACACTGTTAGTCAGTGTCTGCTGAACAGTGACTTTCACCAGTATCTAAATCTCTGTCTTTGTATGTATATGTGTGCATTTTCCCCTCAGTTCACCAATAATAATGTGATGTCATTTTCCTCCATCGTGGCTCATGAGCTGGGTCATAATCTTGGGATGAACCATGATGATGGCCGAAACTGTAAATGCGATGTCACGCACTGCATTATGAACTCAGGGGCAACGTGAGTGTTTTTTGTGTATAGTTTGTTACAAATTTCAGTATGCTGTGAGATTTTTGTTTTGACCCGTTTTTTTGTCCTCAGTGGTTCTCGTAACTTTAGCAGCTGTAGTGCTGATGACTTTGAGAAGATGATCTTGAACTCAGGTGGCCGCTGTCTGCTGAACATACCACGGCCGGACGAGGCATACAGCGCCCCTTTCTGCGGGAACAAGCTGGTGGATGTGGGCGAAGAGTGTGACTGTGGATCAGAGGAAGTAAGTAGACTGATTACAGATCAGTTTAGAGCTGATCCTGATTTGACATTTCTAAAGAACGTGATAATTGTTGGCTGATTTAGTATCCAACTGTGCTGTTGAGCCAGTGATGTTAAAGGGGTCATATAATGGTACATGCACTTTTACAAGTTGATTGTACTGAAATGTGTGTTGGCAGTGCCTACACAACCATCATATAATGATAAAAATCCATCCAGGGTTTTTTTTTTATCTCCTTATATGTTTTCCCCTGCCTCAAATCGAGCCGTCTGACCGTGTGAAGTCACACGGTCGGACGCCCCTTTCCCAAGATTGTTAATTGACAGCAGCGTTTCAACACAGACCCACCCTGAGCGAGCTGTCATCATAGTCCGCCATAGTTTATACGCTGGAGCAGAATGGCGTCTAAGCGATTGTGGTGTTCTGTTCTTGGGTGTAATAACGAACACAACAGTCATTTTGATGTTCCTAAATCCGAACCGCTGAAGACGCAGTGGCTGAGTTTTGTTTTCGAAGGGAATATTCCCCACGATCAACGTCAATGCTTTCCTGACACCTGTACCTAACACTGCATAGATAACGTTACGCATCACTGACAAGCCTACATTTACAGAAAAAAAGTTTTTCATGACCATTAGCTGTAACCAGTGTGCGAAATACGGGGGGGTCCGGGCTCGATAATGTGCCAATATACTGGCCCATTTTGGGGGGAACTAATATTCAAGACTAGTCTTACATGTCACTGTTTATAACACGTTCATCCTTTGCTGGGACGCTTAAAAAAATATTGGGGGTTACATACAACATACATTAACAACAACTTAACATACATTAAGTATATACCCACTTCTCCAGGCACCACTACATCACTGAGCATTTCAGATTATCAAAAAGTGTAAGGTTTGTGTGTGTGTGTGTTCATGTAGGCTATAGACTGATTGTCTTGGCTTGCATCCATGAAATATTGTAATGTTATAGGCCTACTGCATATTGAGAAAATTTAGACCCCCCCCCCCCCGAATATTGACGGGTATTTCGCACACTGGCTGTAACGTATACATCAGCAAAACACATAGCGTTCATATCTCACTACTCTACCCTGCCAGTACATACAAAGATAGATCAAAGTGACTTTAATTAACCAACAATTCAGAAACGTCTCGAACGTCCTGTTCGAGCGTTAATTGTCAAACTTCTTCGGGGCCGTCATCTTGTTCCGGGTCCGACTCCGGTTCAAATTGATACAGTTGCACAGATGTGTCCTCAGAGACTCCCGCTGCCATTCTTTCTCCAAAATATACCCTCAACTGTTGTCAAGGCAACACTCCACGTGTGTTGTGTCAAAACGCCCCACAGAACAGAGGGGCTTGGTGAGCAAAGCTCATTATCATTTAAAGACACATGCACTTAAATGGCGTGCTGAAAACAGAGCTGTTTTTGACCAGGTAAAATGAGTGTTTTCTTACAATATTAGTTCGAATTTTTAATTAAAGTATATTACAAACTTTTCATTTAGACCCTAAAGAATCATATTAACTTGTAAATAGAATAACAAGCCCTTGACGAAGGTTGAGGGTCAATTTCAAAAGTAGCAGTCAGTATCTGGTGTGCTGCTTTAAGTACTATATTGCTCATCCTCATGGACTGAACCAGATTTGCAAGTTCTTGCTGTGAGATGTTACCCCACTCTTCCTCCAAGGCATTGGCCTCAAACACATCTGGGAGGACACATGCTTTGCCACCCACTGTAAGAGTGACCAGCTGTCTCCCTGCAGCACTGTCTTAGGTGTCTTACATTACTGACATTACAGTTTATTCATTGCTCTGGCCACATCCGCAGTCATCATGCCTCTCTGCTGCATGCCTATGGCATGTTCACTCAGGTGAGCAGGCACCCTAGGCATCTTTCTTCTGATGTTTTTCAGAGTCAGTAGGAAGGTCTCTTTAATATCCTAAGTTATTGTAATTGTGACCTTGATTGTCTACCCTCTGTAAACTGTTAGTGTCTTAAGGCCTGTTCCACAGGTGAATGTACAATGATTGTTTATGGTTCATTGAACAAGCATGAAAAACATTGTTTAAACCAGAGCATGTGAGCCGAGCGGTAATAATCCCTCTGGGCCGTAGAGAACCTTTTTGAAGATTCCTCTCTGCTCACTCAGTCCGCTCAGAATCTTTGAAACAAGCAATAGGTCTACGGTTATGAAGTTCAAATAAATGTTGAGTATAAAAGTTGTGAACCTACATAAATGCACAGTACTGTAGTTAAGAACGAAAAATTTGATCAAATTTAAAGGGAGAAACTGAGTTAGCAAAGATTATTTTTGTGATATACTCACAGCGAAGTTCTTTTTCGTTCTTTGCCTAGGGGTAAAAAGAAGTTTGAAATACCTTCGCAGCTGTTAGTGAACATCCCAAAGCCATTCACTCTGCTGAGAGTGGCGTTTAGATGAATATGTGAATGTGTGCTGTGCACTTTCCTCTCAATAACAAAATAAGCTAAAAATTGACACTGAACTAAAATGAAATCGGTGAGAAAACAGCAGTAAAGAAAGCATCTGATCATAGCAGATATGTTTGTGGATATGTTTGATTCAGCTCTGCAATTTAGCACTCACATTACATTTATTAATACCACTACAAAATATTGCTTTAAAGCATAGGTCTTCAACCCTGCTCCTTGGGACCCACTGTCCTGCTGTTTAGCTACAACCCTGATTAAACACACCTAAACCAGCTAATCTTTAGGGTTGTCTGAAAATACACAGGGCAGGTGAGCTGAAGCAGGTTGGAAGTAACCTTTGCTGGACAGTGGGTCCCCAGGGACAGGGTTGAATATCTAGGCTTTAAAGCCAAAAATATTAACTATAATTACAATCAGCAATACGTATAGTACAGAGAAATTTAATGTTGGAGCGGGATTTGAGTGAACTTTGTTTTACCAGGGGTCTGGCACAGAGCGTTACACTGCTCTGCTTCGCTCACATGCTGTGGTTTAAACCTATCCCGTAAAGCTTGTTTGGATTTTACCAAATCTTTTAAAATACAGTATCCTAAAAAAGGGATGTTTCTTTTTTTGCTCAGTTTGGTTTGTTGCATCCCTAATGAAGAATACCAAGAACTTCTGAAGGTTGATTATGTAAATGTTTCAGGAGTGTGTGAAGGACCCGTGCTGTGAGCCGAAAATGTGTAAGCTGAGGTCAGGTGCTCAGTGTGCGTACGGGGTCTGCTGCAAGAACTGCAGGGTAATTAAACCTTTTCTAACACTAGCTCTGCTCCTAAACTTGAGATGCAATGTTGTTGTTATTGTTAACTTAAAAATGATTTTTAATTAGAAAAGAGCTATACTATAATATAATACTATTATTTATATACTATACTATAATAGTAATAGTAATAGTAATAGTAATGAAACTAAAATAACATTGGCAAGATGCATGCCATGCTGGTTTATAAGATAACTTGTTTTGGCAATACATGTATTCTTCACGCAATGAGACAAAATTTGTCTAGTTCGGTCATATATATATTTTCCATTAAAGCATCAAACTTGTCACCAAGCAGCTCACTTGGACAGAGCTAATAGACAATATGCAGTTATACTTTTAGCTCACATGTTCTGATTAATTTATCTCTCTCTATCTGTCAGTTTTTACCTGGTGGCACCGAGTGCAGAAGCAGAACTGATGAATGTGATTTGGCAGAGTATTGTAACGGCACATCTGCCCTCTGTCAGAACGACGTCTACATACAGAACGGCCATCCATGCAAACAAGACCAGGCTTACTGCTACAACGGCCAGTGCCAGCACTATGACACCCAGTGTCAGGCCATATTTGGCACAAGTGAGTACACGATTTCGTACTTGTAGGGCTGGGTAATATAAGAATTAAGAATATTGTTTATCCAGTATTGATTAAAATAAAAGATATTCTGATATACATTTTTACTTTATTTTATTTATACTTATTACTTTATTTATACCTTTATTTTGCCCTGATCTAAGCATAAAAAACTAATTTCAAAATGATGTACATGAGCTGATCATGTACTAATATCATATATAGTATTTTACATTAAGTTGAAACAATAAATCAACATGAGGGGCTGATAGATATTATGTTTATGTAATTATATGGTATAACACCAATGTTATTTAGAAGTGTCAGAAAGTGTACATTCCAAATGACTTTCATACTTCCTGTTACCCTTAAATATTCTAGGCCATTTGAAATGCACAGATGGATAATAAACATACAGCAAAGCAGTATATTATCCAGTAATTTTGTAATTGGTTGTGTTGTGAACTTTTGCAGCATTTTTCTGTAATTGGTTCTGTTGTGATTATTTGTAGCAAGCTGTCAAACTGATGAAGATGGTGGTTTTTTTGTGTGTTTTTTTTTGCATTTGTTTTCTTCAGTTGCAGCGCATTAAGCTCTCTCTGCTACCATAGGTTTACTTTATCCAGCAGAGAAATTTAGTTTGCGTATCATCTGGCCATACAGCGGTGGGATGTTTTGATGTTCCGTTTTTCACACAGCGCGATGTGTTGTGGCTCACGCTATTCAATAACAATGATAGAATATGACAGAACTTGTGTTTTAAAGCTGAACAGACACTGAATAATTCACTAAAAACTGGCCACGAGTCACAAGTTTGTTTAGTTTTTGTTTAACTTAAAATAAAAGAGAAAATAGATGTGTATATTCTGTAAATGTAACCCATCTGTCTTTGCTTGTGTGTAGAGGCTAAAGCTGCTCCTGAGCTGTGTTTTAAGGATGTGAACTCTAAAGGTGATCGCTTTGGAAACTGTGGCTACCATTCCAGTGGATTTAAGAAGTGTGAAAGCAGGTACAGCACAAGATATACACCATTACAATTCAATTAAAATTCATACTCAGCAAATCCATCCATCCATCCATCTTCTTCCGCTTATCCGGGGCCGGGTCGCGGGGGCAGCAGTCTAAGCAGAGATGCCCAGACTTCCCTCTCCCTGGACCCTTCCTCCAGCTCTTCCGGGGGGAACCCGAGGCGTTCCCAGGCCAGCCGGGAGACATAGTCTCTCCAGCGTGTCCTAGGTCTTCCCCGGGGTCTCCTCCCAGTGGGACGCGCCCGGAACACCTTCCCGGGAAGGCGTCCAGGAAGCATCCGGAAAAGATGCCCGAGCCACCTCAGCTGACCCCTCTCGATGTGGAGGAGCAGCGGCTCTACCCTGAGCTCCTCCCGAGTGACCGAGCTTCTCACCCTATCTCTAAGCTCATTTTGGCCGCCTGTATCCGGGATCTTGTCCTTTCGGTCATGACCCAAAGCTCATGACCATAGGTGAGAGTAGGAACGTAGATTGACCGGTAAATCGAGAGCTTCGCCTTGCGGCTCAGCTCTTTCTTCACCACGACAGACCGGTACATCGACCGCATTACTGCAGAAGCTGCACCGATCCGTCTGTCAATATCCCGTTCCATCCTTCCCTCACTCGTGAACAAAACCCCAAGATACTTAAACTCCTCCACTTGAGGCAGGAACTCTCCACCAACCTGAAGTGAGCAAGCCACCCTTTTCCAACTGAGGACCATGGCCTCTGATTTGGAGGTGCTGATTCTCATCCCAGCCGCTTCACACTCGGCTGCAAACCGTCCCAGTGCATGCTGAAGGTCCTGGTTTGATGAGGCCAACACGACAACATCATCTGCAAAGAGCAGAGACGAAATCGTGTTCGTTCTCACACCAAACCTGACACCCTCCGGCCCCTGGCTGCGCCTAGAAATTCTGTCCATAAAAATTATGAACAGAACCGGCGACAAAGGGCAGCCCTGCCGGAGTCCAACATGCACCGGGAACAAGTCTGACTTACTGCCGGCAATGCGAACCAAGCTCCTGCTTCGGTCGTACAGGGACCGGACAGCCCTTAGTAAAGGACCCCGGACCCCATACTCCCGGAGCACCCTCCACAGGCCGCCGCGAGGGACACAGTCGAATGCCCTCTCCAAATCCACAAAGCACATGTGGACTGGTTGGGCAAACTCCCATGAACCCTCCAGCACCCTGTACAGGGTATAGAGCTGCTCCAGTGTTCCACGGCCTGGACGAAAACCACACTGTTCCTCCTGAATCCGAGGTTCTACTATCGGCCGTATTCTCCTCTCCAGTACCCTGGCATAGACTTTCCCAGGGAGGCTGAGAAGTGTGATCCCCCTATAGTTGGAACACACCCTCCGGTCCCCCTTCTTAAAAAGAGGGACCACCACCCCGGTCTGCCATCCCAGAGGCACTGTCCCAGACCGCCACGCGATGCTGCAGAGGCGTGTCAGCCAAGACAGCCCCACAACATCCAGAGACTTGAGGTACTCAGGGCGGATCTCATCCACCCCCGGTGCCTTGCCACCGAGGAGTTTCTTGACTACCTCGGTGACTTCAGCTTGGGTGATGGACGAGTCCACCTCTGAGCCCTCAGCCTCTGCTTCCTCAATGGAAGACGTGACGGCGGGATTGAGGAGATCCTCGAGGTATTCCTTCCACCGTCCAACGACATCCCCAGTTGAGGTCAACAGCTCCCCACCTCTACTGTAGACAGCGTTGGTAGGGCACTGCTTCCCTCTCCTGAGGCGCCGGACGGTTTGCCAGAATCTCTTCGAGGCCAGCCGATAGTCCTTCTCCATGGCCTCACCGAACTCCTCCCAGGCCCGAGTTTTTGCCTTCACAACCACCCAGGCTGCAGTTCGCTTGGCCTGCCGGTACCCGTCAGCTGCCTCAGGAGTCCCGCAAGCCAACCAGGCCCGATAGGACTCCTTCTTCAGCTTGACGGCATCCCTTACTTCCGGTGTCCACCACCGGGTTCGGGGATTGCCGCCTCGACAGGCACCGGAGACCTTACGGCCACAACTCCGAGTGGCCGTTTCGACAATGGAGGTGGAGAACATGGTCCACTCTGACTCAATATCTCCAGCCTCCCTCGGGATCCGGTCGAAGCTCCGCCGGAGGTGGGAGTTGAAGATCTCTCTGACAGGAGACTCAGCCAAACGTTCCCAGCAGACCCTCACAGTACGCTTGGGTCTGCCGAGTCTGTCCAGCTTCCTCCCTCGCCATCGGATCCAACTCACCACCAGGTGGTGTCAGTTGACAGCTCCGCCCCTCTCTTTACCCGAGTGTCCAAGACATACAGCCGCAGGTCAGATGAAACAACCACAAAGTCGATCATCGACCTACGGCCTAGGGTGTCCTGGTGCCACGTGCACTGATGGACACCCTTATGCTTGAACATGGTGTTCGTTATTGACAAACTGTAACTAGCACAGAAGTCCAATAACTCAACACCACTCGGGTTCAGAATAGGGGGGCCGTTCCTCCCAATCACGCCCCTCCAGGTGTCACTGTCGCTGCCAACGTGGGCATTGAAGTCCCCCAGTAGAACGACGGAGTCCCCAGTTGGAGCACTTTCCAGCACCCCTCCCAGAGACCGCAAGAAGGCCGGGTACTCTGCACTGCCGTTTGGCCCATAGGCACACACGACAGTGAGAGACCTATCCCCGACCCTAGGACCTGTTTGCCTTGGGAGACCCTACCAGGGGTATATAGCCCCGGACAACATAGCTCCTAGGGTCATTCGGGTACTCAAACCCCTCCACCACGTTAAGGTGGCAGTTCAAGGAGGGGCTCAGCAATTCAAATTCAGAAATTTTATAAAAACATACACACACTCTCATTCTTTCAGGAACGCCATGTGCGGGAAGCTACAGTGTGAGAACGTTCAATCGTCAGTCATATTTGGCATCAAGCCATCAATCATCCAGACCCCCATCGCCGGCACTACCTGCTGGGGCGTGGATTTCCTCCTGGGTTCTGATGTACCTGATCCCGGCATGGTCAACGAGGGCACAAAGTGTGAAGCTAATAAGGTGAAAGAGAAAAGGAACATTCAACATACAAAGTTTCTGCTTAAATTATGCACACAGATTGGCAAAATATGTGTGTTGAATTATTTAGCCACTTTCATGTATGTGCACATATTCTCAGGGATTCTGCGGGTCTTAAAAAAGTCCTAATTTGCCCTGTTTTTTCTAAAAAACATTTTCCCACATTTGTTTAAACTGTCTTTATATACCAATACATAATTAAAATGTAAGTACTCTGAAAAAGAGAGTATAAAAATCGAGTGTCTGTCGAGCTGTGTTTATTGCAGCCCTGAGAGGACTACAGACACTCGATTTTTATACTCTCCTTTTCAGAGTACTTACATTTATAATTATGTATTGGTATATAAAGACAGTTTAAACAATTTGGGAAAAAGTTTTTTAGAAAAAAACCTGCCTACCCTGCCTTTAAGCAATTTAAGGCCTTAAAAAGTTCTTAAATCAGAGCAGAAAGTCTTCAATTCTTAAAATCATGGCATTAAATGTTGCATGCTTTGCAAAAACAATAAATATTTTCCTCAGCATTAATGTCCTGTTTTCCAATACAAATATCTAAACATCTTTGAATATATACATTTTCTTGAGATGCAAATGTAAGTCTTAAAAAATTAAACAAAATCAAGTGAGTTAATGCTTAAAAAAAGAACAAATACCTGTCAATGAGTTATCAAACTTTCCTTTGAGTTAAGTTGATTTTTCTGAGACCATTGGCAGATATTTGTTCTTGTTTTAATCATAAACTCTCTTCATTTTGATCAGTTTCAAAGAAAACAAGAATTCATATTTTATTCCATTTTGTATGTAAATGCAATTTAATTTAAGATTCTTTAGACATTTGCACTGAAAAAAAAAAAGACAAAATTCTTAGGGAAGAACATCCCTTTTTTGCATTGTGATCAGAAGTTACAGTAAAATATATTATTTCCATAATCTATTCCAGTGGATGGGAGCAGAGCGATTCAAGCTGCTTCTTCTTTGTGTGTGTGTGTGTGTGTGTGTGTGTGTGTGTGTGTGTGTGTGTGTGTGTGTGTGTGTGTGTGTGTGTGTGTGTCTGTCTGTCTGTCTGTCTGTCTTGTCTGTCTGTGTGAAACACAGACATTTACATTTAGATAACATGTTGATGTATTGAGTTCCTTGCAACTTATTCCTTAAATTTTCTTTACTTGATCTTAAAAAGGTCTTTAAAAAGTCTTAAATTTACTTTTATAAAACCTGCAGAAATCATGATTCTGTATTAGGATGATTCTTCAATTAAATGTTCTGCCCACTAGGATGATTTCTTTATTTTTAGCAATTGTCCTTGCTTTAAATGATGTATTGTAATATATTTTATTGTGCCTCTTGAACTACCTTTTGTTAACCTCTTGTGTAAATTAAATTTTATGCCAAAATACTTTTTTTTTCTGTATTTTCAGCTTATCCCCTACCCAGACTTTTAAACGTTTTTCTCTCAAATATAAATATATAAAAATTGAAAAAACTATGGAAATTCTACATTGGACTTATTGCTAATAAAACAAAAACAAATCATATTTTCATTACAAAGAGTTGCTGTTCCCAATACTACTGCCATTACCATCATGCCAAGCATTGCAGAGAACAATCGAGTTTCTCCTCGAGTATATTATATTTGGTTCTGATGTAAATATGAAGTTTCTAATGAGTGACAGTAAAAAATCTGAAATGTCATTAGTTTTCTGGTTTTTCCATAATGGTCAGACAGCAGCTTTATTTGTCATTACCAAACTGATCAGTACTTTTCATTAAGAAACATCAGTTTGTTTTTTGTTGACTGCTAGTTAACTTGTTAGTATCCATCTTTTTCTCTAAAAACTGACAAAACAAACATCACTTAGGATAGTTCACCCCAAAATGAAAATTCTGTCATAATTTACTTACCCACAAGTTGTTCACTTGTTCACCCTCAAAGAGCAAAGAAAACAAACTACAAAAGAACAAAGACAAATTATTTTCAGGTAGAAAAACATTTCATACTAGAAATACTACATAAAATGTATAATCAAATGTATAAAGAACAATGCAGTCTTTACTGTACTAATTTAAACATACATGTATTAAAAGTTACAAAAGATATTATAGTTACAAAAGTGATTCAGTCAAGAGCAGTGAGAGTTCTCAAGCGCTCTGTCGCACATCTCTGACAGCTCTCCTTGAAAGCACGTGTATATACAGAAATGAGTTCTCTTTCGCTGCATGCCGCACTTCAACTGTTTAAAATCACTTGTTTTTAAAGTGCAGTGCCTAAAAACGCATGCAAACGAAAAGCTTTCGTGACCGCCTAGCACAGCAATGTCACATGAGCGTAACCACGATAGAGATGATAGTCCAAAATCTCTACCGGTTGACAAATTGTATTCTATATTCTTTAAAGAATATGGGTAACGTCTAGGTTACTAATATAACCCCTGTTCCCTGAAGGGGGGACCTGCAGGCAGACCCCTAAGAGAGAGGGATGAGAGTGGCAAGGCACAGTGTAGTGGGACGGATGCCTTTGGCGATGAGCAAACTGAGGGGCAGCTCACAATGGTTTGGTAGCACGTCGGAACAGGCTCTTGATTGCCTCAGCCTTCTTCTGGACTGCCGAGAACTGCTGGGCACAGTTCTCGACATCGTCGCCGAAAAGGCCACCTTGTGAGCATCAAGAAAGCGCGCTTTGTATTCGAGAATATCTTATTTTGTGTTCAGCAGAAGAAAGAATTTGAACAACTTGAAGGTGAATAAATTGAGTGATGAAAACAGAATTTTCATTTTTGGGTGAACTATCCAAACACATTTAGAATCCACTTGAGGGCTGACTGAGGGCATGATCAGATCTTTTTTCCATGACAAAACATAGTTTGAAATACGTTTTTTTTTTCTCCAAAATTTCATCCGCACACTGATTTTTTTTTTTTACTTTGGAAAAACAAAACTCATATTATTTGTATTGCAGATTTGTCTGAATTTTGAGTGCAAAAGTGCAGACGTGCTGAATTATGACTGTGACGTTGAAAAGAAATGCAATGGCCATGGGGTACGTATGCATACACTACCCACAATTCAATGCCACCATTTGAAATACACGTATTTAACCGTCTGTTTTTTAAATCCTAATCCTAAATACCTTCTACATCTTTGTAAAATGTGTGCTGAGTGTTTGTGCTTGACTACTTTAAGGTGTGTAACAGCAATAAAAACTGCCACTGTGATAATGGCTGGGCTCCTCCATTCTGTGAGACCTCTGGTTATGGAGGAAGCATTGAAAGCGGCCCCACCTGGGATGGTAAGGCTGCTTTACGGCACAGCTAGAGCTTCACAAAGGATTATCAGTACCTTTATCTCGTGTCATCTGTAATAATGTGATTAATAGTGCTGTCGATTGATAAAAATTTTTTTTACTAATTAATAATCACTTTTCTGTAATCTCACCTATGAAAGTTTTTCATATATTTTTATATTGTAATACTTTCAATCTCTAAAATAATGTAGAAACAACATAATGTACGTATGTTTAAAATATTTGTTTAATAGCGTCTTTTTACTAAGCACTATGAATTAAGGCCAGTATCACTGATACTGATGACTCTATTAAATGTTTTTTTCTTCTTAATTTTAGCTATTAAATTACAGCCATTTTAGCTATTAATTATAGCCATTCAAAATTACAGTATAATTGAAAGCTATAATTTCTAACATTTAATAGGCTTCTTTTTCTTTAAATTAAGTGAACTTAAAGGGATAGTAATGAAAATTCTATCTGTAATTACGTCCCAAACCCATAAGACTTTCATTCATCTTCGGAACACAAATGAAGATCTTTTTGATGAAATCTGAGAGCTTTCTGTACCTCCATTGGCAGCTACGCAACCAGTTTGACTCTTGACTTTGACTTTATTTTCTGAAGAGACTTGATCGCTTTATATGATGAACAGATTTAATTTAGGCTTTAATTACATATAATTATTGATCAGCTAACATAAACAGAAGCTCAAACGTGGTGTGTAACACAAGAATGAACCTCATTGGTTCTTGCAAGTCAAGGGAACATGCTTGCGCTTCCGTTTATCACAACTGATGTGTGAGTTGATGAATGTTTATATGTGAATTAAAGCCTAAATTCAATCTGTTTATCATAAAGCGATCGTGTCTCTTCCAGGGTTATTATAGTTTTGCATTTTTCATTAGTTTTTATTTTTATTTCGTTTTGACTTTTTGTTTTCAAATTCAGTTTAGTTTTAATTAGTTTTTAAAGTGGGTTTGCTAGTTTAGTTTATTTTTTATTTTTTGAAAATGCTTAGTTTTAGTTTAGTTTTAGTGATAGTTTTAGTCTTTTTTTGTAATTTGGGTTATTTTTCAGGGGCAAGATTCAAAAAGGTCAGAAAAAGTATTGTGTAATAATAACTCAACAAAAACATCATACAATTTTAGAAAAAAATTCACACCCCATTGAAATTCCTTTACCTCTTACAAAATCCACAGTACCAACAATCTATACATCTTCTTCACACCTTATACAAATGCCACAGCTGTACAATTTTCACACCCATACTAAATTTATCATATACAGTCAATAGCCTACTCATCTGGATTGAAGCAGCAAACATTCAGTGTAAAAGTAAAAAAATGACATAACATTATTTAATATTTGAATCACAGCTTATATAGTGTTTTGACATCGACAACCACAACCAAAAAGTGCATTTTACCTCAAACATGCGACTAGTTAACTTTCTAAAGAAAGCGCAATCGCTTCTCGGGTCGACATTAACACACTGACAAAATTATAGCTGAACGAATACGCTGCGTGTTTTAAATAGCGTTAAAAAATGAAAGACCTCGACAAAGACAAAAACTAAGGACATTTACTCTATAATTTTATTTTATTTTAGTTAGTTTTGCCAAACACACATTACTACGGAAGAGGATTAGGGCCAAGCAATAATAAAAAAATAAAACCATCTCGAGATTAAAGTCATTATAATGCGAGATTAAACTCGTTAAATTTCGAGAAAAAAAGTCGAAATACAATCTTGAGAATAAACTCATTACATTTCGAGAATAAAGTCGTTGTGTTTCGAGAAAAAACTCGTTAAATTTCAAGAAAAAAGTCGAAATACAATCTTGAGAATAAACTCATTACATTTCGAGAATAAAGTTGTTGTGTTTCGAGAAAAAACTCGTTAAATTTCAAAGAAAAAAACTCGAAATACAATCTTGAGAATAAACTCATTCAATTTCGAGAATAAAGTCGTTGTGTTTCGCGAAAAAACTCTTTAAATTTCGAGAAAAAAAATCGAAATAATCGTGAGAATAAACTCATTAAATTTCGAGAATAAAGTCGAAATGAAATGTAGAGAATAACGCATTCGATCAGTGTTCATTGCATAGCCTACTGATATCAACCTCATCGAGGTTTCGTGGTTTCCAGGATACCATAAGACGCATTATTAATCGTTGTTGGTTGTGTAGGCCTCCATCCAAAGAATGTAACGACTGTAACCATCTATACAGCCATATAATGGCAATGCCGTACGGTTTTAATTTATCATAGCTGTCCATATGCCAGAGTGCATTTGGGCCAGTCTCCTTCGTCAAAATTCCACACCTTGAGGATCAACAAGTTTAATAATGCGTCTTATGGTATCCTGGGAAACCACGAAACCTCCATGAATTTCATGTTGGACAAAAGCGAGTACATCATGCAAATTGGACTGATTTTTTCTTCTAAATAGACCTAAATTTAGCCGACCTAGACCTAAGAATGTTCTATTCATTGTTACTGAAAGAAAGTCTAAAATATAGCTTGACTAAGTGATTCAACTCTGCCATGTCCTCTATCAGTAGGCTATGCAATGAACACTGATCGAATGCCTTATTCTGTACATTTCATTTCGACTTTTTTTCTCGAAACACAACGACTTTATTCTCGAAATTTAATGAGTTTATTCTCACGATTACTTCGACTTTTTTTCTCTAAATTTAACGAGTTTTTTCTCGAAACACAACGACTTTATTCTCAAAATTTAATGAGTTTATTCTCAAGATTGTATTTCGAGTTTTTTTTTTTTTTTTGAAATTTAACGAGTTTTTTCTCGAAACACAGCGACTTTATTCTCGATATTTAATGAGTTTATTCTCAAGATTGTATTTCGACTTTTTTTCTCGAAATTTAACGAGTTTAATCTGGCATTATAATGACTTTAATCTCGAGATTGTTTTATTTATTTTTATTATTGCTTGGCCCTAATCCTCTTCCGTACATTACAGGTTTAGTTAGTTATCGGTTTTTTTTGTAATGCCTCGTTTTTATTTTTATTTCAGTTAACGACAATGTTTTTTCCCACCTAGGTTTCGTTTTTTCGTTCGTTTTCATTAACGATTATAACCTTGGTCTCTTCAGAAATTTTTGGACCAAACCGCTCAATTCATTTGGATTACTTTTACAATCTCATTATAAACTTTTTGAAGTGTCAAAGTGATAGTTGCATAGCTGTCTATGGAGGGACAGAAAGCTCTCAGATTTCATCAAAAATATCTCAGTGCGGCACCGGCACACTGTCTGAGGTGGCATTCTGTGCACGCGTGTCGGGTGTTTTTTCACAGAGAGCCGCTTCACAAACAGTGAAGAGTTGAGTTTTGTGCTTGAATGGCGTTAATTGAATTAAATGTTTTTAATGTGCTAAACTGAAGAAAAAAATAACTTTAATTTTGACAGCCCTAGTGATTACCTCAAATTAAATCTCTCTCTCTCTCTCTCTCTCTCTCTCTCTCTCTCTCTCTCTCTCTCTCTCTCTCTCTCTCTCAGATAAAGATACTTCCACAAGGGATGGTCTTCTTGTGTTCTTTTTCCTTGTTCTTCCTCTTTTGGCATTGGGTTTATTCGTGTTCTTCAAGAGGAATGAGCTGAAGCAACGTTTTTTCAGAAAGAAACGCTCTCAGGGTTATGAGTGAGTATAAAGAGTGATATATATGTATATATATACTCAACATTTTATGATGTCATCAACTCTGAACAAACCCAGTATGTTGTTTAAATGATAAGTGATAATGAACTGTTGAATAACTGAAATTAGTGCATGCCCTAAGTTGAAAATTAAATTAAATTATTTTTATTATTCTTAATGATGGCTCTTTTGCGAATTTCTGATCATTTGTTATGGTACTATCTGTCATGCATAATCAATAACTTAAGACAAGGTAAATAGCAAAATAATTAATTAATAAAAAGCTAGTAATTAAAAGTTAACTCAGTTAATAATGAATTTAAAACACTAACCATTAACCGGCAGCAGAGAACCGTGAAAATAGAAATATGTTGTTAAATTATTCATATATTCATTTTAAATTGTGAGAAGTACTTCAAGTAAATGTTTTAGGTCAAAGGGTTTGGCTCCCAATCACAATCAAGCATTCAACAGTGCTACAGTGTAACAGCAAATATTTAAAAGGCATATCAAAAACAATTCCAATATGTCCAAAGAATTGTGATGTATATTTAAAGTGCCTCTATTTTGCATGCTTTTTCGGATATTACCTTTCATGTGTGCTCAATAAATGTCGTTATTGTCTCCCAAAGAAAGAACTGATTCTGAACTGCCTGAAACGAGTCGTCAATAATTCCAGTCTTAATACCTGCACAAACCTACGTAAGATTGCAAAACATTTGCATAATGCTCTTCATTGGCTGGCCGTGAACAACATCTACTTTGACCCGCCCTCAAACACTGTAGTTGTAGTTAAGGCCTGGAAGAGTTTGGTTTGTTGTGTCTATATGTCAAAAATACGCTTTTTTATGTGATGTGAAAGGAAATCCACTTAGCATGCACTTCCAAAGGATAAGGGCTCGGGCTCAAATTTATTCTGTAAAACCGATGCCATCGTTACTGTTCGTTAGTCTGGCTATAGTATCACCAGACCAAGCTCAATCTTCTTTTAAGATTGAACATTAGTCTGCTCTGTATTTTCTACTGCACAAGAGGCATGATCAACGGGCATAGTTCAAATGACTCTGTACGCAATTGGATAGTCCTTCAACCAATCAGACCAACGATCCAGGTGACGTACTTTGCAGCGAAAACTCCAGGCAGGAAACGTGTGAACAAACATGTTGGTTTGGAGCATTGATCAGCGGTTTGCAGAAGCAGCAATGGCATGAGTGGTATTAACACCCATTCGAGCGATTTGTTCTAGTCTAACTGTTTGTACCACTGTGTATACAAGTGCTGAGGAAGCCTCTGGACACGCTGAAAGTGGTAGACCAATCACAACAGACTTTCCTTGTTTCCGTCTGACCAATCAGAGCAGGCTCACAGAAAAGAATGGTTTTAGAGTGACTGAATCCTTTATTAAACTGTTCAATACATTGTGAGAAAACAGGTATAATGTATAGAAAATTTAAGTACTAGGTATTTTAAGGTATTTTTTTGTACCTTAGATGCAGGTAAACCTACTGTAGGAGACCTCCAAAACTAATTTAGGAACCTTAAAATAGCATAATGGGGCACTTTAAAGGCATGAAATGAAATTGATGAATTGTATTAAACAAATTATGTTTAGTGTTCAATATAACCTAAAAAATTTTTTATATTGATCAGCATTCTTTGTTTGTTTCCTCAGAGCTGACAGCAGACCGCAGGCTCCTGTGTCCCAGCGGGGAAACCCCAATCGTATAGTAAAGGATGGGGTGAGTGAGCAACACTACATTTCACTGACTAACATACTGCCGATGATTAATTCACTAAATGTAGTGCTAATGTGAATCTAACATGTGTAATTAACCTATAGTACTGTACCTTTTTGTCGTTTTTTTGTTTTGTTGTTCAGTATATGTGTCTGAGCATAACACAACTTTACAAATGCCCACTAAACGCCTGAGTAATAACAATGCAACAGAAACTTAACTAGCCAGTAAATTAGTTAATTACTGTGTGAAGAGGGAAAACAAGTTTGAAACCTTCCCAGTTAAACAAAACATTACCATTGCATTTACAGTTCTTTCTATTTGGAAAGAACAATTCATGGGAAGTTAACCAAGTTAAAAAGAACAGGTTCATGAGAAATCGTCTGTCCTTCACATTTAACTGAAGTCATTAAATGTTATATCTCAGTTCTAAACAATAGTCTGCTGATATAAAGATGATGACCAAGCTCCTCTTTTTTTCTCTCTTCTTTGATAAAGCACCAGGCTCAGTTATTGCCACCAGAGGAGGTAAATAACTGTATACAATTTATTTAAGAGGGTTTTTACTGTATTTATACTGTGGGCCATCTCTGTTGCTGTTGCATTTAAAGTACCCTTTGTGCTTCTCTGCATTGTTCCTAACCTTTCTTTCTCTCCTTACACTTTGTCTTTTGTAAGAAAGAACCATCTTGCACATTCATTTAATTAAATAATTAATTATTAAATAATTTAAATAAATTAAATAATTCAATATATTTCAATACATTAAATAATCATTATAGTAATAATAATAATATATTTGATTTACATCTTACTAACCCTGACTTGATGTATACGTTAACAAAATTAATTCTCACTTCAGCACTTCAGGATTTTTTTTTTCAGAGCTTTAATTTTTTCAGACATTAATTAATATTCAAAAGAATGTACTATACCAGGGATTCTCAACTCTGGCCTTTAAGGTCCAGTTTCCTGCAGAGTTTAGCTCCAACCGTAATCTAGCTCACCATCTTATAAATTTCTAGTAATCCTAAACATAGATATATAAATACACAGACACATCATTGGCCACTTTGGCCCGTTGCAGCGATACGTCCGCCATATTGGACCGGGCAAGACTGCTCTATAAACAAATACAAGTAAACGGGGAGCTGCTGTTTATCTTGACAAAAAGCACATTTACAAAAAAGGTTCGGCCTCCAAATTAGTAAGAATCTCGGTAGTTAGACCTTAAATGTTATTCATTGTCATAAATAATTGTGAAAACTCTTGCTTGTCAAACATAGATTTGGTTTATTTATTTATTTTCTGGTTAATTGTGAAGTCGTCCCTAATGCAATATAATTATATGTACATGAAATGTGCATAGTTTTTCATTGTGGAAATTGCTTTTTCTGTCTTCAACACCATCATTTTAGCTATTTGTCTTGCACCTTCAGTTCACAACACAGCTTGTTTACTTTTAATCACTGAACAAATTACTGACAAATTCACATAAAATTATGTTAAAAAAAATGGAGTATCCTAGGAAACATAGTCTGTTGCGGCTTAAGTGAACGTAAACAGTAGAGAAAGACAAGGCATGTGTACATGCAGTAAATTGGATTCGACATTTATTATGGTGATGTGAGGATTGTTTTAAGTTCACTTAAATTAAAAGTTTTTTTGAAGCCTAATAAATGTTAAAATAAAAACTGATAGCTTTCGATTACACTGTAATGTTGAATGGCTATAATTAATGTTAAAATAAATTATTTTCATCGAGACATCAGTAGCAGTATTAGTATCAGCCTTCATTCATTTGGAGATTAACCGTGAAATTTCTACATTATAAAATATATTAAAAACATATCTATATATATGAAGAGTTCAGATGCAAAATATTAACATGCCTAAGACTTTTGCACAGTACTATATACATATATGTATATATGTATGTGTTTATATATATATATATATATATATATATATATATATATATATATATATATATATATATATATGTGTGTATGTGTGTGTGTATTTGCTTGTTTGTTTGTTTATTAAAACAGACTAATGGTAATTAAATGAGTCCTATATGCTTAGTTTTATGTGATTTTATTTTGTTGTGATACTGTAGCTATTATGTCACTGAACTCAGACTTAACTCTGATGTTAATTAATTAAATCTTATGTAGTTCAGTTAATTTATTCCTGAGTAACCCATCATGCATATGTTTGTGCAGTAGTAACAGGAGTTTCTGTCTTTTTGCAGGTGGTTCAGACTAATAAATCAGCCTCTGTGCCATCTTACACCACCAGACCGCCACCACCACCATTTGCACGGTAATAATATACAGTACAATACCGTTCAAAGGTTTGGGTTGGCAATTTTTTTTAAAGAAATTAATATGTTTATTTATTCAGTAAGGATGCATTAAATTGACAGTAAAGACATTCAAAATCTTACAAAAGATTTCTATTCCAAATAAATGCTGTTCTTTTGAACTTTCTACTCATCAAAGAATCCTGAAAAAACATTGAGCAATTAAGTAAAATATTAAGCCGAACAATGTTTTTAACATTAATAATAATGTTTAAAAAAAAAATGAGCAGCATATTAGTAATGCCTGCTAAAAATGTGTCTTTGCCATCACAGAAATAAATTACATCGTAAAATAAATAAAAATAGCAAATAGTTATTTTAAATTGTAATAATATTTCACAATATTGTTTTTTTACTGCATTTTTTTATCAAATAAATACAGCCTCGATGAGCATAAGAGACTTCTTTTGAAAACAAAAAAATCTTACTGAACCCAAACTTTTGAATGGAAGTGTAATGCATTCCAAAACATAGTGAGCTGCCTACTTAGACAGCTGTCTTTTAAAGCAGCATTCGATGGATCATCATAAGTGGCTGATTTGTATGTTCTACACATGCAGCAACATTTTGAAAGCATTATATGTTCATAAATCCAGTTTTTAGAGAGCTTATTTCTGACCCTCACCTACCCTCTGTCCACTCTCCACAGACCACCTGCTCCTACCCAACAACTAATGCCTCAAAGACCAGCGCCTGCACCACCAGTATAACACACAACACACAGACTGACAGTTGTATTTCTGTCTGGGATGGACAGGCCAAGTGTGAAATGTGCAGTGGGAGGAGTCGAGGAGGAATCAGGTGGTTGCTCCCCCACTTATTCTCCCCTGTCCTTCTGTAAACAGCTGTCAACTGTCAATCAAACTGAGAGACGGTCAATGTTGTGAAAGGAACCTCTACTCGCAATACATCACAGAGTACATGATGGGAGCGAGAGAACTATTTAGCCAATTAAACGCTTCCCACCTGTCACGTGACAAAAGATGCCTATGGCAACAGACCGATCTCCTTAAATGTTATGATTCTTATGTGCTATATAGGACCACTGCGACTTATTGCACTTCAGTAATATTCACTGTTTATTGCAGGAATGTACAGAGACCCTTTTATTATAGGCTGGCTTTCCTCCCCCTCCACTTTTTGGTGCAAAATGTATTCTGTACACCACAGTCAATCATTGTTCCAAAAAAATGTGTTAGAATATGTTAAGGACAAGGACAAATGCGATAATTTAGTTAATAGGCATCCCTAACATTTTACAAGGTTATCAAGTCATTAGTAATATCTAAATGGCCCATGGTAACTGCAAATCATTCTCTTTGCACTGTGCATAATATTCATATTATAAATAATTTAGGTTTTGCAATACTGGAGTGCAAGACAAGAAACAAAATACGTAAAGTAATTTTGTTATTTTTATCATTTGATTCAGTGATTTAAAACTACTATTTTACCATTTATATATAGTTTTATTTGCATACTTTTATTTATATGTAACTTTTATAGAAAAATCTATTTTTTACTTTATTTGCCAAGTGAAATTCTGTCCACAATGAGGCAAAAATCAGGTAAACATGAATACTTGTTTTTTGAAAATGGCTAATTCCTAAAACCTAATGATTGACACTTTTTTTTTTTTTTTTTTTTTTTTTTGGTGGTGGTGGTTAACATAATTTTGTTTGTCAAACAACAGTAACAATGAAAACAAAGTCAAAGCTTTTCTCCTATCATTTTTAAGGGCTACATGACTTTATGCATGATAACACACTATGCGATAAATTATTTCTTCCTTTATGAAACTGATAAAAAAAGAACAAAAAGACTATTTTGTCTGCATGTTTCATAGACTTCTTTCTTTGTGATGACCGTCATACCACATGGGGTACAGCATGTGTATAAAGTCATGCAAACAAACACACACAACTGTAACATGTCTGTTGTAGACCACGTTTAGACAGTATCCTCACACTAGGACATTTCCATCATAGCAAAATCAGTAAGTGCCATACATTTCATGTCTGATAAGTGTTATTTTACATGTGTATGATTAACTGAATGAATGATGGACACAACAACCCACCCCTCACACACTGCATTTCCATTCGAAGCAGTTGTGGATTGTTGATGTTTTATGGATAAAAGATGGACTTATTTTGGACTACCTACAGTGTAATGTGGATGATGGTTTTTGCATATGAAAATAAAAAAAAACACTGGTTTGTTTTTATTGATGATGTGAGGTGCATTTTAAACACAAGTTGCACAGCATTCTTTTCAGTGAATCAGTGTCATGAACAACTCGGCCCAGGTGATTGAACGTTTATGATGTAAATGTAAGCCAATTACTATTGAACATAAAAAAATGTAGTCCTGAATGCTGGTGGTACCATTTAGCAGAAAATATTACTTATTTTCACTGTTATTTTAGTATTTTTATAAACGATTCGAGTATTTAGTAATGTTTTGAATTAGCTTTTAATTTTTTAAATTTTGTTTTCATTTTAGTTTAAGTTTTAGCAATTTTGTTGTGAATTTGTCATTTTTATCGTTTATATTTCAATTTTTCTTTAATTAATTTATAGTTTTAGTAATTTTAGTACTTCAACTTCAACTTATTTCAGTTATGTGCCAACATTTCAGATTTTTAAGTTTACATTTTAGCTTTTTTTTTTATTTATTTTTTTATGTCAGCTTTATTTCAATTAAATTATTTCATTTTGCTGATTTATGAAAACGCCAAGGAGCTCTAAAAGACAGAGACGTGTGCGACAAAACTATATTTCCCACAATTCTCTAACGCACGAGAATTCTTTGCTCATTCATATTAGGGCAAAATGTTTCCTGTCCATATGGAATTTTAAATTTCCCATTTTACTCTAATCAAAAGCATTTCGGTCATCAAAGACCACATCACGTCGGAAGTAGGAACTGAAAAGAAGCGCTAGAAAACAGCATTACTTTAACTATTTAAATAGGTTTTTTTTTTTTTTTTTTTTTTTTAACGCGCTAAGGCGTTTCCAGTCAAGAGATGTAAAAGATGTTGAATATTGTTTAATAGAAATGTAAATTATATTTCGTTAGCCTCATAGCATAATTGCCTAAGTAATATTTAAAAAAAAAAAATGACTTAGGCAATTATGCTATATGAGGCTACCGATTTATGATTTGCGGATGTCACGTGATGAAAAAAAAACCGGATTGAAATAATCGATTCTCAGAAATTAGTTCGCGGCTTCGCGCTAAACCTAGAAGTGACGTCTTAAAGCGGCTGACGTTCTTCATGACGGAGCTGCTGTTCTAGTAGTGTCGACTGTCACTCTCGTGAGCAGCGCAGGGGTCAGTTGGAGCCGCTACCACCTCCACTACACGACCAGTTTACAACAGCTGTCGGAACAAGTAAGTTTTTTTGTTTTGTGTGTCTTCCATCTGCCGTTAAAGGGAGATTTAATGACAGCGTCGGCAAAAACCGTACGAAGAGGCGCGTTCCTCATTTCATCTTTTTTAGCATGGCTGCTTGCTTTTGTTTGGTGTGGCACAAAGTTAACTGATATTTGAGGACATAAGTTAGAATTTATGCAGCAGGACACTTAACTATCCAGTTACAGAACTGCATGCCTTAACCGACCTTAATTAGCTCATTATTGTTGCTAGGTCAAGGTTTTGTGATTCTCAAGGGAAATACGTAGGGTTTGTGTCTTTATTCATTAAATAAATACATTAAACAATAAGAAAAATTAGCAACCTAGTAATAAGTTGAAATTGCATGATTGAACTCCAAGTATCGGCCTCCAATTTGATGGTTAGCATGGGCTGCTAATATTTTCATAAGAACCATGTTTAGTGAAAGGACATAATGATTGACACTCCGTGTCTCCAATAGCCTTCCACTAAGCATGACTGGTGGGTGGAGTTAGGAGTCTCCAGCCAATGGCGCTCTGAAACGCCTCAGTAGGCGGGTGTAGTTGAGTGACTCATCAGTGAAGGGGAGTGGAATGTGGATGCAAGGTCAAAACATAGGCGTGTGGAGGGAGAGAAGGGTCCATGTTTATTTCAACCACATGGTCATATTAGTTTCATTTTAGCGGAAAAGGACACCGATATCCATTATTATTTTGTTAAAGTAGAGTATAGTTCAGTTTATTACAGTAACAACGGATCTGATTTATTTCTTATGTAGGAAAGGAAAGGCAATGCTTTGTCAAAATGTTAAGAAAAAACTCTTCGCAAAGTTGCATATGGCATATTGTGATGAAAAATATTAAGTTAATGATGCTAGAAATGCTCGTCTAGATATAAAATAAGTCAATTGTTGTGGGGTTCAAGGGTTTGCAGCGTAACATGAATTAAATGTTATGTAATGTTTTTTACACATGTGGTTTACTTTCTACAATCAAAATGTGACTTATAAATCTTAGACTTAAACCTTATAAATAAATATATAGATTGCCATGTGATTAATTCTGTCTTTTTTACCAGCAAGTAGTTTGTAGTATGTTATGTGGGTGATTAAAATAGACGTACCTTTGACCCCCATTTCTCTGTGTGCATTAGTAAAGATGTTCATTTCTATTTGCAACAAAAGAGGTTAAGTAACCAGCATCAAAAGTTTTTGTAACCTCATTACATCAGTGTTATGCGAGTTAGGCTCCTGTTGATTGGCAAAGCAGCAGTTGAGTTGGGTGAAAAATAAATTCAAGCTTCACTTAATTTTTTCATCATTCGATAAACACTATGTATAGTTATGATTGCTAAACAATAAACATCCAGGATATGCACACGTAAGGACCATTTTAAACAATAAACTGACACAAATACATATAAATATGTGTCATTCAACATACAGTAACTTTGAACGGTCCTTCTTCTCCAAACCTTTAAACACTGGGTCGGTTCCGACTAGGTCACGTGTGACCTTTCAAACGTGATGACATGTTCTCGAAAATAAGGTTCTTTTGTAGCTCTTATCATGAGCTTGACTATCACTTTGACCTTTGTCTGGGCTCTGGAGGTGACCATTGTGCCATGGAAAGTACTAAACTGCATAAACAGATATGAAAGATTACATTCTTTCTTCTTTCTATGAATATGTTTTGTCTTGATGATGATTGCAGCTACTGTTGTACTTGTAATATATAAACTGTTTGTTTTGCTTTTGCACTAAAAATCTCATTAAAACCTCCATGTCATACCCAGGGTAGAAACTTCCTAACAGCATAGGAATATCTATCAAATCTATTTGTCTTTAAATTGCTGAGATAAACTGCACATTTTAATGCTCCTCTGATTGACTTTTCTGTTTTTCTTCCAGAGTGCAAAACGCCAATAGGAGTAAAAAGGTCAAGGGCTTTTGGAACGTGTCCATTCTTCCCCAGGAAATTAAAACGCATTTTCCGTTTTGGGCTAAAGAAGGAGGTGACACTTCTCTTTTCTGTTGTGGCACTGGGGACATCCAGGAACTCGTGAGTGTGGGTGGTGTTTGTTAAATAGACTGCGATGCACCGCTTAAGGACTTGTGCGGCACGGCTCCGGCCAATCACTGCCTCTCAGACTGCTAAAAATCTATCACAGCAGAGGCCAGCATCCACCCCTAGGACGTTTCAGCCATTCAGGTGCTACACTGCACCGGTGGCCGCAGAGCCGTTTCTGAATGGAACGAGCTCCAACTATGTCGAGGAGATGTACTATGCATGGTTGGAGAATCCCAAGAGTGTGCACAAGGTAAGAGGCAAAGGACGTACTGTTGAATGATGTGAAGAGACCTCTCTGTTGTCTTGTCCATTCTCAAACTAAAGTTTTGGGTCTTGGGTGTTTGCATAAAAATGCCAAAAAAACATCTTAATTCAGGTATACACTAAATTTCCATCTATCTACAGATGCTGGGTAGCAACTTGTGTGTCTTGGATCACATTACTGGGATCCCTGGTTGTATTTTTAGAGCAGTCATGGGAGTGTGTCGGTTCCAGGACATACTGACACACAGCTGATTCATTATGGGCATTTAGTTGTTTTAACCCTCTGCACTTCTTATGAGGTTTTATGTAATAAACCTTAGTTATAATAACCACCTTAAGTTCAAAAGTGATAACAAGGTCCAGACTCCAGAGTATCTTGGGTTAATGTTTTGCTCACCGTCCTGTGGATGGATATTTCCGCCCATCCCTCAGGCAATTACGTTTTGGCCATCTAGATCAGATATTTTCTTCAGGTTTTGAAGGAAGGGTACAGCCCCACCAGTTGCTACATTGCTATGGTTTCTTGATCTGAATTCCCCCACTTTACTTTATTCAGTGTAATGGTTGCTAACCTTAAACTGTATATTGTCGTCTTTCGATGCATTTGATAAAATGACATTCATTACAAGATTATTAGTTAAAACATTTCAAAATGCACCTGCAGACTATTTTTCCAGTCATGAATTTTGTCATTGACGATTACTATAAAATATTGTGCAAAAAATCTTGTCTCGTTCTCGTGAACCCAATCTCAATGTATCCCAAAATTATATGTATTTTTTTTTAAATGCTGGCATACCAGTGTGTAGCTGAAACAATTGCTGCATCTTTTTAATGGCAATGACCAGCAATATGAAATGTTTTGAGAGGGAACCTTTGTTAACCGCATTCCCTTCTTACTAGTGTTTATAACTTTAGAACAACAATAATAACCCACAAAACTTAGCCTACTCTTTAACATGGCAAATATCATGCAGTGACCTATTATGACAGCCCCCACAGAATCCAGTCACAAATGGAACATAATGTTGAATGTCACGGGGTTTGTCTCAATCAGCTTCCGAGGTCATGAATCAGTATATCGTGTACGCGAATTTGGGCGCTGGTAAGGACTGTAAGGACCCTGGTTCACTACACATTGTGACACTGATTACTCTATTTCCGGCGACATGGCAATGTCCTCATTGTACAACATCACAACTGGTATTTATGAATAACAGCAGAACTGGGATCTTTCTGACATTATTTTTAATGTTATTTAAAGTGCATTATGATCAATATTTAACTTATTACTAGGCATGTATTACCAGGGCTTGACTTTAACTTTTTTTTCTTCCTTTATTTTTGCTCACCAGCCGCTGTGGCTAGTGGTTTTCCAAAGTTACTAGCCACTCAGCATTTTCACTGGCACAATTTTGACATCAATAGCATGAGAAAAAACTGCCATAGATATTTTTAATATTATCTCATAATTTGGCAGCAGGTATATTAGGCTGCTGTCAGTTAAAGACCTGACGCACGGATCCATTATACTGTTACACAATGCGTTTTCTTTCTCAATTGTTTGTTCACTTAAAACATAACTGACTGTGTTTACGTGAGTACTCACCCAAGACCGGCATTTTGAGATTTATTTTGTGTGTATTTGACTGTTTAAGCACAATAAGCAACGAAAAAGAACAAAATTTAAGTAAGTTGTACTCTTTCTTTTAACATAACTTCAGATGTTCATTCATGTTATTTTGCGCTGTAACTGGTATTAAAGCAGAGGAGATGATCAGTTCACGTGCACTGCCGCTTCTCTTAAATTGAGCTGCGCTACAGCGATCTTTCACATCACATTAAACATTGAATAAACGATATTGGATCGTACAAATGAATCGATTAAAATTAATATGCTATTTTTTTCTATATTTATATATATCGTGCACGACGTGCAGCCATACTTGAAGTGCACACACAAATATTTAGGGACACAGCAACTTGTCAACACTGCCCCACGAATCGCTACTTTATATTACTGTAACAAGGTGGTAACATTGCTATTAAAACTCACAGCTTCATCGTTAGTAGAGAGACAAAGTACAGATGCAGGTAATACACGGTCGTTCCTACTGTATGTTTCCAGGGTCCTGTGTTCCCCAGATTTAAATAATTTTTTCTTGTTAGTGTTTGTTATTAATATGTACATTAGAGGTTTATGTTACATCCCTGGTGTGTTTAAATGTTTATTGCATTATTTTAGTGTTACATGAGTTACCATGGTGGAGTTTTGTATTTGTGTGAATGAGACTCTGTACCTTCTATAGTATACACTCACCTAAAGGATTATTAGGAACACCTGTTCAATTTCTCATTAATGCAATTATCTAATCAACCAATCACATGGCAGTTGCTTCAATGCATTTAGGGGTGTGGTCCTGGTCAAGACAATCTCCTGAACTCCAAACTGAATGTCAGAATGGGAAAGAAAGGTGATTTAAGCAATTTTGAGCGTGGCATGGTTGTTGGTGCCAGACGGGCCGGTCTGAGTATTTCACAATCTGCTCAGTTACTGGGATTTTCACGCACAACCATTTCTAGGGTTTACAAAGAATGGTGTGAAAAGGGAAAAACATCCAGTATGCGGCAGTCCTGTGGGCGAAAATGCCTTGTTGATGCTAGAGGTCAGAGGAGAATGGGCCGACTGATTCAAGCTGATAGAAGAGCAACTTTGACTGAAATAACCACTCGTTACAACCGAGGTATGCAGCAAAGCATTTGTGAAGCCACAACACGCACAACCTTGAGGCGGATGGGCTACAACAGCAGAAGACCCCACCGGGTACCACTCATCTCCACTACAAATAGGAAAAAGAGGCTACAATTTGCACGAGCTCGCCAAAATTGGACAGTTGAAGACTGGAAAAATGTTGCCTGGTCTGATGAGTCTCGATTTCTGTTGAGACATTCAGATGGTAGAGTCAGAATTTGGCGTAAACAGAATGAGAACATGGATCCATCATGCCTTGTTACCACTGTGCAGGCTGGTGGTGGTGGTGTAATGGTGTGGGGGGTGTTTTCTTGGCACACTTTAGGCCCCTTAGTGCCAATTGGGCATCGTTTAAATGCCACGGCCTACCTGAGCATTGTTTCTGACCATGTCCATCCCTTTATGACCACCATGTACCCATCCTCTGATGGCTACTTCCAGCAGGATAATGAACCATGTCACAAAGCTCGAATCATTTCAAATTGGTTTCTTGAACATGACAATGAGTTCACTGTACTAAAATGGCCCCCACAGTCACCAGATCTCAACCCAATAGAGCATCTTTGGGATGTGGTGGAACGGGAGCTTCGTGCCCTGGATGTGCATCCCACAAATCTCCATCAACTGCAAGATGCTATCCTATCAATATGGGCCAACATTTCTAAAGAATGCTTTCAGCACCTTGTTGAATCAATGCCACGTAGAATTAAGGCAGTTCTGAAGGCGAAAGGGGGTCAAACACAGTATTAGTATGGTGTTCCTAATAATCCTTTAGGTGAGTGTATATTTCAGCTTGTGGAAAGGCTACTTGTGACAAACTCAATTCATCATGTGTTATTATGGTGGTTATCAGTATAATATTCAGGTGGAATATTAATATTATATCAGGTAATGAAATATACAGTTTTTAAATGGTTACCATTCAGTCCCATAAAACCTAAAATTATGCTATCATGCTATCATATGGTGAACTGACTTTTTTATACAGTGTGGTAGGTAACCTGATACAAGGTTTTTTTTTGTTTGTTTTTTGTTTTTTTCATGCTCTGTATTTTTGTGGGAACTCGTCAAATGGGGTTTCTGTTCCCCTGCATTGCCGCATGGCTCTCAATATACAGTAACAGGCCTAGACTTGAGGGAACTAAGCAAATGGTTTTAGTAATGGAATCACAAATGATCATAGCATACTTGGAAGGTGATGATGATGATGATGATGATGTATTGATAGGGCCCTGGGAAAATGAGTCTTGACCTTTATTTTATTTTTTTGAACTTGTCTTTTTATTTCATTTTATGAAGTGCAGTCATACAGTGTCACAAATGAACTTTTTGATTGTACAGCAAGGTGCCACAGGCAAGTCCACAAACAGAACAGCAATCCACAGACATCTCTCATCCTAACCATAATACATTTGCAAATGACCAATCCATTACGATAAATAAATAAATAAAATAATAATAAAAGTAAAGAAAATATATGATATTCAGAAGAAAAAAAAAGACAATACACAACATAAAAGTGTGCACAAATGTGCATGCACAAATCCCTATGGAAAAAAAATAAATACAATTCTGCATATCAAATGAAAATGTAGGGCAATGGATGAACTTTTTTTTTAGGAATACATATGCTTTCAGTTGTAATAATGCTGTTGTATGCTCCATTATAAACTTCTTGGATTCTTTCCCTCCATTGTGCAACCGTTGGAGGGTGTGGCTTCAGCCAGGAGGCCGTAATTACCTTATTGGCTATTAAAAGAAGGACTCTCAGCAAACATGTTTGGCTGTTCTCTTCAAGATCAGCTGGCAGTAACCCTAGCACAAAGTATGATGGTTCAAGAGGTAGATTTATACAGAGACTTATACATTTTTCCAATATTCTACTATCTTAGGGCAGTCCCAAAATATATGCGTGTGGTCCCCCACCAAGCCACACCCCTCCAACAGCCGTCTGAGGTGTTGCTCCATTTTGATGTTATGAATGGAGTTCTAAAATATCTCATTCTAATTTTCCATCCAAATTCCTTCCAGTTTGGACTGGTTGCCCTGTGTCCTTGACTGCATTAAGTCTCCCACTGCTTATCTGTAATTATTGTGTTCATTTCTAGTTCCCATTTTTCTTAGTCTTGACCTTTTTAAAAGTGTGTTCACACTTGGCATGTTTGATTTGATTAAAATGAACCCTACTCTGTTAGTTAGTGTGGTTCATTTGAAGAAGTGTGAACGCTGCCATCTGAACCCTGGAGATGATGGGTCTCGGTCCAAAGTCCAAAAGAACTCTGGTGTGGTTTGAATGATATATGAATGCAGCCCGGTCCAAAGACATGTAAACAAACCAAAAACAGGAAGATGAGACCCTAAAAAGGACAGAATGCTCACACATAGGCCTACCTGTTTTTTCTCGTCACAGTAGCGATGTCACCCATCAGAGTTCGGTATAGGCAGAACCGCGTCTCCTCGAGGCAGCTATTGGTTTGTGTGTGTGACGGAGGGATTCCTGCTGCCATTTTTGACTCCTTTACACATTTTATAAGCTCTTCACAAGTTCTCAGTTGGTCAAAATACCACCACGCTACGCACATACGAGCGCATTTATCCCAGCACACAGCATTGTTCAGATGTCCAAGCGAATCGAACTACAAGTGTGAACGCAACCTTAGTTAATGTGTGCTAACAGACCATTGAACTGGGGAACATAGAACATGTGTTCATTATGTGTCGTATAAATCTGGGTCTCTCTCTCTCTCTCTCTCTCTCTCTCTCTCTCTCTCTCTCTCTCTCTCTCTCTCTCTCTCTCTCTCTCTCTCTCGTCACTTCCGGTTTCCGTTGGTGTGAGTGGTTGATTGAGTGAGTGGATGTGAGTGGGGAGCTAGCCTTTGTGCTATCTTGGGATACTGCTGTGGTCTCTTTTTTTTCCATCACGTGCATGGTAAAGGTAAGACATCATTTATAGTCTTTGAACTGGGCCGAAAATAGTTGTAAGAACAATTGGTTGAATTTTCGCGGGTATGGCGTCCTCTGTGACGCCGCCGCTGTCCATTGGACACGGGGTTCGGTTTGTTACTGATCCCGGTGTTACGATGGAAGAGGCTTTGCTTGCAGTGGGTGAACAGGTAGGTTTTGATAATATATCTCACGCGTCTAGAATGAACAAAGCTGCAGTTGTTTTTTTGAAAGATGAACGGTTGGTTCATGATTTGATTGAAAGCGGGGTGTTTATCAATGATTTGTTTGTTCAAGTTTCGCCGTTATCAGTGCCGTCTACAAGAGTAGTTGTCTCAGGTGTACCGCCTTTTATTTCGAATGAGCTGATTGAACAGGAATTGCGTAGGTTTGGAAAGTTTGCAAGTGGTTTTAAGACGGTAACGCTTGGGTGCAAAGATGCGCGTTTAAAACATGTAATCTCACTTCGCAGGCAAGTGTTCATGTTCTTAGATTCTCCAACACAGTCTTTGGATATATCTTTTAAGATAAAGCATGGAGGAGGATATTATACTGTGTATGCCAATTCAGGGAGCATGAAATGTTTTGAATGTGGTGATGTGGGACACAAGCGTCTTGCGTGCCCGCACAGAGAACAAGCTGAACGCGCAGGGGTTCATATTGAACAAGTGCATGAAGTTGATAGGCAAGTTGCTTCAACTTCTAGTAGTATGTCTACTACTCAGGGAGATCGAATGCATAGTGTAGTTAATGAAAATATTGAGACAAATCGAGATGGTAAGGGAGATGATGGATCCTCGGAGCAATCAACTTCTGTTGAGAGCGCTGTGGTACTTTCAAAAAATGTAGAAAATACAGGGGAACAAATCAGTGAAATTGAAGCCACGGGTGAAAGTGTGCCTATTGAACAGAATGCTCCAGTCGCATCTAAGGAGAAGGAAGTGTTTACTTCGTTGAATGTTGGAAGCCAGGTGGAAAGTGATGCTGAAGAGATGGAACAGGATGAGTCAGATGGTGAAGAATTTGATGGGTCAAATAGAGTGAAAGATTTGTATTCTTTGGAGGAAATTAATAATTTCCTGGATGAAACGTTTGGACAGTCAGTTAAGGTTGATGATCATTTTGATGACACAGAAAAATTCATTAGGTCGGTGGTAATGCTACAAAAGATTGTTGGTTTTGATTTGTTGGATGAACGGAAGCGGTATCGGTTGAGAAAACATGTCACGGCACTTAAAAAGTTTTCAAAATCTAATAAAACTAGAAAAGGGAAAAAAGCCTTAGTAAAAAATAAGTGATGTCAGCCTTGATCATGTTGCACTCTTTGTATATTTTTATTCTCTGTCTGTCCCTCTCTTCCTTTTTTTCTATGGGGAGTTTAAGAGTGGGCTCTTTAAATATGAATGGCGGGAGAGATAGACAGAAGAGAGAAATGGTTAAAGAGGTAGAAAAAATAAACAAACTAGATGTAATCTTTTTACAAGAAACCCATAGCACAGTAAAAGATGAAGTTGATTGGGGTTTATCTTGGGGTGGTCAAATTTTTCTAAATCATGGGAGTAATGTGAGTGGAGGGGTAGCAATACTATTTTCTAGTAATTCAAAAATTAATGTAGTAAGTTCCTGTGATTTAGTTAAAGGTCGAGGTCAAATGGTTAAAGCTAATATAGAGGGTTCAATCTATTGTTTTATTAATATTTATGCCCCTAATATCGGGACTGAAAGAATACATTTTTTCAATAGTATAAAGAAAGCTCTTGAGTTAAATGACTTTGACTATCTTATTCTAGGTGGGGATTGGAATTGTACTGTTGATTTTAATAATGACAGGCTTAGTGAGGAGCCCCATTTACAATCTAGTAGGAATTTAAAAAGTTTATTGGTTCAGTTTGATCTAATAGATGCATGGAGAATTAAATTTCCAAATGAAAAACAATATACATGGGTCAAAATCGTAGATGGAAGAGTGAGTGCAGCAAGGTTAGATAGGTTTTATCTGTCGCAAGGACTTCGATCAAAGTTAACTGATAGTGTAATTAGACCAGTTGGATTTTCTGATCATCACCTTATTACTGTAACTATTTTTTTGAAGCAAGAAGTTAATAGATCTCAATGGCTTTTTAATAATAAATTGCTCCAAGATGAAACATTCTGTGGGAATTTTAAAATTCTATGGCAGAAGTGGAAAGAAAAACAATTATCTTTTGAGTCTTTAAATAAGTGGTGGGAAGTTGGAAAGGCTCAAATCAGAATTTTCTGTCAACAATATACTTCTTTTTCTTCTGTTGTGTTGAAACAGGCCATAAAGGAGGTTGAGGAGGTCATAAGAAAGATTGAAAATGACCTTCTAAATGGTGGGGATGCCGAAAGTAACAATGCATTGAAAACAAAAAGAATGGAGCTGAGTTCCTTGCTGCAAGAAAAAGTAAAAGGGGCCCTCGTGAGGTCAAGATACGTTCAATTAAAAGACATGGATGCCTCAAGTACTTTTTTCTTTGATTTGGAAAAAAGTAGTGTGAAAGATCAGCGCATGACATGTCTGAGATGTCCAGATGGGCATATAACAACAGATGGAGGTGAAATGAGAAGATGTGCCACGGGTTTTTACACAGAGTTGTATGGCAAAGAACAATGTGATGAGGAATGTGTACAAGAACTCTTAGAAGATCTGCCTAAGCTTAGAAGAATTGAACAAACTGAGCTGGATAAAGGACTAAGCTTGGAGGAACTCACCATAGCTGTTAATCAGCTGACCTCAGGGCGCTCACCTGGAATAGATGGACTCAGTATAGATTTTTTTCAGCATTTCTGGGGGACTATAGGACCTGACGTTCATGAGGTCCTGATGAGCTCTTTTGAACAAAGCTTACTTCCAACCTCCTGTAGAAGAGCTGTGCTAACATTACTTCCTAAAAAAGGAGATTTATCTCATCTTAAGAACTGGAGACCTGTTGCGCTTTTATGTACTGAATATAAAGTGCTTTCCAGAGCTCTGTCTAATAGGCTGAAGCCTTATATTGGTTTACTTGTGCACATGGATCAGACCTATTGTATCCCAGATCGGACTATAATGGACAATTTATTTTTAATTAGAGATGTATTAGATGTGTGCAAAGTGTATGATCAGAATGTCGGACTTTTATCCCTGGATCAAGAGAAAGCATTTGACAGAATTGATCATAGGTTTTTGTTTTCTGTTTTAAAAGCTTTTGGTTTTGGAGAGAGATTTATAGCCTGGATAAGTCTCCTTTATAACGGAGCTTCGTGTATGGTTAAAGTGGGGAGGGGACTTAGTCGACCAATACCAGTGGAAAGAGGAATAAGGCAAGGTTGTCCTATTTCAGGACAGCTTTATTCACTGGCTATTGAACCACTTTTATGCTTTCTTAGGAATAACTTGAATGGTTTTAGGTTACCAAACTGTAATTTTGACTCCCCTTTAGTTGTATCAGCATATGCTGATGATATTAATATATTCATCAAAAATGATGATGATATATGTACAACTGTAAAGGCTTTGAAGTGTTATGAGAAGGCTTCTTCTTCAAAAGTCAATTGGGATAAAAGTGAAGCTTTGCAAGTGGGAAAGTGGGAAGAGGAAAATCTGCCTTGTTTACCTGGAGGTTTAAAATGGGGAAAAAATGGATTAAAAGTGTTGGGTATTTTCCTTGGCACACAACAATATCAAGAAAAGAACTGGGAGGGAATAATGGAGAAGGTGTGTGCAAAAATGTCCAGGTGGAGGTGGTTGCTGCCCCAGATGTCATACAGAGGCCGTGTTCTAGTAATGAATAATTTGGTGGCTTCTATGCTTTGGCATAAATTTATGGTTTTAAATCCACCAAAAGCACTGATTCAAAGTTTACAGAGGAAAATTTTAGATTTTTTTTGGTCAGGCTGCCATTGGATTAGAGCTGCAGCCCTTTATCTTCCTCTTGTGAGGGGGGTCAGGGACTTGTTGATTTATCTTCACGGATTGTGACCTTTAGATTAAAATCTGCACAGAGATTTTTATATGGGAATGGGTTGAGATGGCACGAAACTGCAAGGTTGCTTCTACAGAAGGCAGGGAGGTTGGGGTATAGTAAGCAACTTTTTCTATTAAAAACTGAAGAAGTAGATTTTGGAGATTTAACATCTTTCTATGATTCAGTTTTACATGCATGGCAGATTTTGAAGTTTTCAAGAGATTTAACTGCGTTGCCTGGAATGTGGCTCTTTGAAGAGCCTCTGTTTTATAATGATTTTATTTGTGTAAATTCGTTAAAGTCTGCCAGTCTACGCTCAGCACTGAGAGAGGCAGGATGTACGAAGCTAGGCCATCTCTTTAGAGCCATGCACTCATCCCTAGTTGAACTGGGTCAATTGGCCAATATAAGATCTGAGAGATTGATTAAAAAAATAGTGGAGGACGTTTGTGAGTCACTGCCACAGTCACTGAAAGCTTTTGCCAGTGACAGTGAT
>NC_140232.1:10084136-10281733 GCF_951802725.1 Rutilus rutilus | reverse complement strand
ATCCATTTGCCAAAACCCTGTGTATTACCTTTCCTATTTGGGGCTTTTGTCATGTTAACTTTGCACCTGAATTGCAAATCACAATGTCAACACACACCTGTTCATAGTAATTAGGTAGGTGTCACCTAGGTGAGGACACTGCAAACTAAATGCAGAGTCTCAGAAGTGTTCACAAAGCAAAATCTACAAAATGTCTTTAGTGATATTTGAAGTTTATATAAATGTGAATGAATTGTAAAGTTCCAGCTCAGTTATGATGGATCTTCAGGACCACAATGCCTCAACATCTTATACATCACATTTAAAGGTGTCATGACATGGATTTTCATTTTAATTTAATCTGTTCCTTGAGGTTCATTTATTATGTTAATAAAGTTTTTTGCAAAAAAAAAAATATTAATCCTTATTCTGACCCTCTGTCTGAAATTATCTGTTTTTAAGGGGCGGCTACTTTAAAGTGCCTCTTAGCCGGAAGCTTGCACAATATAAAACACAACTACGTATTTTGAACACCCGGTAGAAAATATATCAATAATTATTCATACTTGCAGGTCGTGATTCTGAGGAGCAAGCTGATCCAAATAAACGGTACTGATCCATCTTTCAAGAGCAAGCGTTTTTGCAAATCCCGCGTGGAACTTTGAGCAAAAAAGCAGCCGTCAATAAAAATAATAACGTGTTTGAGGGCTGATCAAGTTGTTTGCGGGCGGACAACGTACAACATAGGCGGGCATTATGCAAATGTATTTTCTAGTGATGTAAAACCATCACGCAGTGGTTGTTTCTGAATTCTGAACTTACGCATGAACACCAAATTCAGTTCTCTTTCTCGTCTTTTTGTGCTTGAATGGACAAGTACGAGCAAAATTATCCTTGTAAACAGTCGCTTATGTCTTAAAGGGTCAGTTCACACAAAAATGAAAATTCTTGTCAGTAATTACTCACCCCCATGTTCTCGCGCATGTGTCGTGGCGCTCTCGTGAACTCGCGTCAGAGGCCCACACTGAAGAAAATTAATAGTTGAATAAAGTCGTGTTTTTTTTTCGTTTTTTTTTGCGCACAAAGTATTCTTGTCGCTTGATAAACTTAAGGTTGAGCCACTGTAGTCACTTTGACTATTTTAACGATGATTTTACTAACTGGACCGGCAGAATGAAATTGCCTATGTAGGAGCCTATGAAGGAGTGAGACAGCTCTCAGATTTCATCAAAAATGTCTTAATTTGTGTTTCATGCTATGCAGAGATTACAGACAGACCTCAAAATCACAAAATCAAAATCACTTTTGTACCTTTAACAACGATTAATTATAATTAATTTATTCAGTGAGGCTTTGCAGTGTTAGTTAAATCGAACTGGTGTATATTTATCGAACTCTTGTTATCGTTTTATCGAGAAATTATATCACGATAATTATCGTTTTATCGCCCAGCCCTATTCTAGAATGATTAATTCTTTCCAAATAAAGCTATTCAAGTCATCTAGTAAAATTGGTTTCATATTTCAATGTATATCGCAGAAAAACTAAATATCGCGATGTCAGTTTTTTTCCAATATATAGGAGTCAACGCCCACTTGCTATTGCACGTGAGTAAGTGTTTTGAAAACATCCATTTAAAACCATCATTTACAAACAAAGCGGTTTGTGATACAGATATTGTGCGTTGATGTAGGCCCATTCGTCCAGCTCTGGAGGCAGTCGTGTGTAAATATGTTTGCCCTTGTGATATCACAGATTCCGCAATATTAAAACGAGACGCTTTTGGAGCTTGATTAATGCTTTAAGAAGAGGACGTGTTAAGCCATGAAACTTGCAGGATGTTTTAATGGTACAAAGACATTTATATGTCAAAAGATAAAGACAAATTTGATTTCTCATGTCATGACCCCAAACTGTCTTGAACTGTCTTTGAATGGTTGACATCCAGATTATATTCTATTGGTGAGGCTTTTAAACACACAAAGTAGCAACCTGACTCTGTCCTGATTGTGGGGGTTATTTTAATGATAAATGTATGTGCTTTCAAATATAGATTTTTTTTTTTTTTTTTTTTGTATTAATCCAGCTGTTTCTAGTTTTCTCAAGCCACATAATTTAAAGTCTGAGTTACTCAATGAAATGAAGTATGAGTAGAAGTGCCAGTGATGCTTGCCTTGGCCAGCACCAGCATTATCTGACATGTTTTGTAGATTGGTTATATTCAAAAACAAAATAAATCTCACAGATGTTTAATTTGGTAAAAATGAACCAAGAGTTTTGTTTTTCTTCACACTGTTTTAAAACCTATTGGAAAAGGACAGTCACAGTGGATCAGTCCAGACTTATACCACGTTAAAGGGTTCATTCTTGTTTGCTGCATTAGATCTTGTTCAAAATGATTCAGTAATATCATATCCAATTAAGTATGTCTGTTTAGCCATTGATTGCAACTTAATTTTCTACATAAAGAGTCTAAATCCTTATTCTTTTTCTGTTCTCTAGTCTTGGGACATTTTCTTCAGGAATGCTAATGCTGGTGCTCCTCCAGGTACAGCCTACCAGAGTCCTCCTCCACTGGGAGTGAGTCTGGCGGGGCTTGCTCAAGCCCAGTCTCTGGTGGGGGCTCAACCGAATGTGGAGAAACTGGTGGAAGACCATTTGGCAGTCCAATCCCTCATCAGGGCCTATCAGGTACGCAGAGATTTTAAAAACGCTGTGCATTTGTTTCTTTAAAAATATTGGCTTGAAATCGATATCTCATTGCTGCCTTTAATGAGTTTGCAGCTTGAACCTTTAATAAGGTAAGATATCTATGCATTTAGTGTTCATTTTGAATAAATCAAGATGGATGCTTTTGACGCTATTTGAGGTCACAGGAGAACATTCACTGAGCAGATAGCAGAGGTCGACCGGTATTTGAGTTTGCTGATAACAATTAAAATAACTGATTAATCAGTAGATGGTTTCTGAAATGAGTAATAAGAATGAAAACTTTATTACAAAATGATCAATGATGACTTAACCATGAAATTGTTTAGAATTTTCAAAATCAAAAGAAAATAGCTCAGATCCACGAACCTGTGTAGCGGTGTGAGAAGACAGAATCGCTGAGTCATTAAAGACAACGATTTAGTTTCATATTTATGTTAAAATAAGTTATTTTTTAATTTCATCTAATTCTATGAAAAGTGAAAAGCATGAGTAAGATCATAAGATGTGCAATATATCAGGAGACAAATGGAGTGGGCAGACATGATTTTGACCACTTCATTAAGTTTGTTTTTGTAGAAAGCCTTTCTTTTAAAGTGAATTTCATTTTGTATTAATTGTATATTAATTTAATCAATGTTTCATCAACCAATTGCCTGGATTTAATAAGAAGTAAATATAGCAGGCAATATAATCAGGACACGGAGGCGCCGGCGCGTGAACTGGAGCTCGTCTCATAAATGAACCGAAACTCAGCGTATAAGCTACTTGCCTCACAGACCTGAGAAATATATCTATAGAAAGCTTGAAAATGTGTACTTTTAAACAAAACAATTCAAAACGAAAGAAAACTGACTACTCTCTGCTTATGCAATCCGTATGAAAAGTGCATTTCTCTATACACTGTAAAAAATTTCTAACCCTCCCAAATCAAAAATTTCAAGTGACCGATAACATCTACATTTTTCAATTGGCCCAAGTGAAATTCTGTAAATTTCAATTGGCCCAAGTGAAAATCTGTCAATTTAATTTTATAATTTACAGAATTTCACTTGGGCCAATTGAAAAATGTAGATGTTATCGGTCACTTGAAATTTTTGATTTGGGAGGGTTAGAAATTTTTTACAGTGTAGGCGCGTTCACTACTGCGAACATCGAGTCAGCATCGTCAACTTCATCTTTGCAGCCAACACTGACACACAAAACACTTGTTTACAGAAAACACATTCATAATCATTACTTTTGCCGGTTCTTTGTGACAACTCTTAGGTGCGTTATTGGCAGCACCACCCTTACATGTTACATGAATGCATCACCACCACTCAATAGTTAATATTGTTCTTTGGTGTTCAGTTTATACAGGTTTTTCACATGTTATTTAATAATGATAAAAAAAATTATATACAGTGAGGAAAATAAGTATTTGAACACCCTGCTATTTTGCAAGTTCTCCCACTTGGAAATCATGGAGGGGTCTGAAATTGTCATCGTAGGTGCATGTCCACTGTGAGAGACATAATCTAAAAAAAAAAATCCAGAAATCACAATATATGATTTTTTTAAACTATTTATTTGTATGATACAGCTGCAAATAAGTATTTGAACACCTGTCTATCAGCTAGAATTCTGACCCTCAAAGACCTGTTAGTCTGCCTTTAAAATGTCCACCTCCACTCCATTTATTATCCTAAATTAAATGCACCTGTTTTAGGTCATTAGCTGCATAAAGACACCTGTCCACCCCATACAATCAGTAAGAATCCAACTACTAACATGGCCAAGACCAAAGAGCTGTCCAAAGACACTAGAGACAAAATTGTACACCTCCACAAGGCTGGAAAGGGCTACTGGGAAATTGCCAAGCAGCTTGGTGAAAAAAGGTCCATTGTTGGAGCAATCATTAGAAAATGGAAGAAGCTAAACATGACTGTCAATCTCCCTCGGACTGGGGCTCCATGCAAGATCTCACCTCGTGGGGTCTCAATGATCCTAAGAAAGGTGAGAAATCAGCCCAGAACTACACGGGAGGAGCTGGTCAATGACCTGAAAAGAGCTGGGACCACCGTTTCCAAGGTTACTGTTGGTAATACACTAAAGCCCTATTCGCACGGGATTAGTATTACCTAGGGATCTCCGGTAATTTGTAATAATCGCGGAGGTCGTCTGTGATTTTTATCCCGTGCGAATCTGCCATGTCTGTAAAAATGTCTGTAAAAATTCCCCCGAAAATTACCTACCGTATTTCGGCCAACACAGGGGTCCTCTAATAATACCAGTCCCGTGCGAATCCTCATGTCTGTGATTTGGGCTGTTTTTCTGTGAGCCTATCGTTTCCTAAAGAACGTAATAACCATTATGGGCCGTTTAACAGTCCATTTTACGTCTGTATTAAAACTATATTAACAATAAAATCTCTCGATATGCCCTACTCCAATCCGATTATAGTTTTTCTCCAATAAAAACTATGAAGTGCTGCAAAAGAGAAAACAAACTACAGTAAAGACGTGATCCGGAAGCTCAACTCGGACCGTTGTCATGGAAACGTCAAATTAAGCATTTTGGCGCAACATGGAAGCTCTTTTGGAAAGTTTGGACACTTTTTGTGGAAGTGGAACTTAGTAGTCTGTATCGTGGAGCATTTCTTTGTCTCACACGGCCTCTAAAGACGTCCATCCTGTAAGTATCTCAAGAAATCAAGCGATCTTCGTTTCAGTATGTTCAGCTAGTGAAGTGTGAATGGGTGGGCGCGCGCTGTAAAGTCCGTAAACTCGAGGGAATTACGAACATTTATTTGCCCGTGTGAATGAGTCACCAAAAACACAGACATCAGGGGGTAATTTCTTAATTTCAGAGGTCCAGGGGTAATACTAATCCCGTGCGAATAGGGCTTAAGACGTCATGGTTTGAAATCATGCATGGCACGGAAGGTTCCCCTGCTTAAACCAGCACATGTCAAGGCCCATCTTAAGTTTGCCAATGACCATTTGGATGATCCAGAGGAGTCATGGGAGAAAGTCATGTGGTCAGATGAGACCAAAATAGAACTTTTTGGTCATAATTCCACTAAACGTGTTTGGAGGAAGAAGAATGATGAGTACCATCCCAAGAACACCATCCCTACTATGAAGCATGGGGGTGGTAGCATCATGCTTTGGGGGTGTTTTTCTGCACATGGGACAGGGCGACTGCACTGTATTAAGGAGAGGATGACCGGGGCCATGTATTGCGAGATTTTGGGGAACAACCTCCTTCCCTCAGTTAGAGCATTGAAGATGGGTCGAGGCTGGGTCTTCCAACATGACAAAGACCCGAAGCACACAGCCAGGATAACCAAGGAGTGGCTCTGTAAGAAGCATATCAAGGTTCTGGCGTGGCCTAGCCAGTCTCCAGACCTAAACCCAATAGAGAATCTTTGGAGGGAGCTCAAACTCCGTGTTTCTCAGCGACAGCCCAGAAACCTGACTGATCTAGAGAAGATCTGTGTGGAGGAGTGGGCCAAAATCCCTCCTGCAGTGTGTGCAAACCTGGTGAAAAACTACAGGAAACGTTTGACCTCTGTAATTGCAAACAAAGGCTACTGTACCAAATATTAACATTGATTTTCTCAGGTGTTCAAATACTTATTTGCAGCTGTATCATACAAATAAATAGTTTAAAAAAATCATACATTGTGTTTTCCTGGATTTTTATTTTTTTTAGATTATGTCTCTCACAGTGGACATGCACCTACGATGACAATTTCAGACCCCTCCATGATTTCTAAGTGGGAGAACTTGCAAAATAGCAGGGTGTTTATATATATATATATATATATATATATATATATATATACTGCTCAAAAAAAATAAAGGGAACACTTAAACAACACAATGTAACTCCAAGTCAATCACACTTCTGTGAAATCAAACTGTCCACTTAGGAAGCAACACTGATTGACAATCAATTTCACATGCTGTTGTGCAAATGGAATAGACAATAGGTGGAAGTTATAGGCAATTAGCAAGACACCCCCAATAAAGGAGTGGTTCTGCAGGTGGTGACCACAGACCACTTCTCAGTTCCTATGCTTTCTGGCTGATGGTTTGGTCACTTTTGAATGCTGGCGGTGCTTTCACTCTAGTGGTAGCATGAGACGGAGTCTACAACCCACACAAGTGGCTCAGGTAGTGCAGCTCATCCAGAATGGCACATCAAGGCAAGCTGTGGCAAGAAGGTTTCCAGTGTCTGTCAGCATAGTGTTCAGAGCATGGAGGCGCTACCAGGAGACAGGCCAGTACATCAGGAGACGTGGAGGAGGCCGTAGGAGGGCAACAACCCAGCAGCAGGACCGCTACCTCCGCCTTTGTGCAAGGAGGAGCAGGAGGAACACTGCCAGAGCCCTGCAAAATGACCTCCAGCAGGCCAAAAATGTACATGTGTCTGCTCAAACGGTCAGAAACAGACTCCATGAGGGTGGTATGAGGGCCCATCGTCCACAGGTGGGGGTTGTGCTTACAGCCCAACACCGTGCAGGACGCTTGGCATTTGCCATAGAACACCAAGATTGGCAAATTCGCCACTGGCTCCCTGTGCTCTTCACAGATGAAAGCAGGTTCACACTGAGCACATGTGACAGACGTGACAGAGTCTGGAGACGCCGTGGAGAACGTTCTGCTGCCTGCAACATCTGTGAAGAGCACAGGGCGCCAGTGGCGAATTTGCCAATCTTAGAACGTTCTGCTGCCTGCAACATCTGTGAAGAGCACAGGGCGCCAGTGGCGAATTTGCCAATCTTGGTGTTCTATGGCAAATGCCAAGCGTTCTCTTGCATTTTTGTAATTTTAAAATGGGATCTATTATGTAGCCCTCATTTGAATGTTATACCATGCTGATGTTTAAGATGCGTATTAGGGCTGCACGATTATGACAAAAATGATAATTGTCGATTATTCCCTTGAAATTGTAATTGCGTTTATTAATTACGATATCACAATTTACATTGAATGATTGAAAACACTCTTCCTGGAAAAACTTGTATTGATTTTCTCTAGCATTAAGCCTCAAATGTCAAATATAAAAAAAAATTAAAGAAACCAAACCAAAGTAAAAATATACATGGTATTATAATGTTACACTAAAACTAGAAACTAACTTAACTAAAAACCTTAAGATAAACTGTAAAGGAAAAAATACACACATCTTAAGTACACAGAATAATGTAAGTGCACTTGTTTTTTCTAATTGCGCCTTTGAACAATTACATAATTATGCAATCCGTAATTGTAATCCGTGATTACAGAGTCGATTAATTGTGCAGCCCTAATGTGTATATATTTTACCTTGCTCTTATGTTTCTTTTGCACAAAACTTTATAAAGATTTTGTAAGAACAGAGAAAAGATTAGAAAACGATTAAACTGAAAATGGGTTTCTGTGCACACGTGTACATTCTGTTCTTTTTTTTTTTCTTTTTTTTTTGCTATATTGTTTATATCAGGGTATGTGCATATATATCTAAGTATCACAGTACTACTTAAAGTTATTGACTCTTCAGAAACATGCAAGAATGAGAAAATGAAGAGTGGGATGTGCATTGTTAATATTACATTGGCCATTTTTATAGTATTCTGTAGGGCTGGGACGGTATGGATTTTTTCTTACCGTGGTTGAAAAGCAAGAAATTACCGCGGTATTGCGGTAAACCGCTTTAAACCTCAACCCCCCTCCACACCCTCCCCACGTTTTTTTTTTTCTGCGACGTCGCGGCTGGAACAACAAAAAAAGTCTGGCAATGATAATCGCAGGTACTGTTTATGTGCTTTATTTAATGTTAAAAGCATGCAATGTGACTTTGAATATCGTTTAGTGCTCCAGCTTTGAGGCTGTAAAAGCAACAATGGATAATTCACCTCAGATCTTGAAATTAAACAAATGGAAATAAGAACGTTCAAACTGTGAACATACAAGTGTATTCTTTGACAAAGATTGTTTTAGTAACTCAGTAGCCTATGTATTTTTAATAATGTTTAAATGGTGTAATATTTGTGAATTCGATTATGTAGCTGATTATCCATTTTCTTGCAAGTGCCGTCAAGATTACTCTCTGGTGCTGTGCACTTAGGGTTGACAAACGCGGTCTTCACGTGAGAGAATTGTGTTAAATAAGCACATGCAATTAAAAGCTGAGGTCCTGCTTTTGGGGCTTCAAATTATAGGCTATAAGACATTTGCAATATAATTGGGAGTCTGCACAGGGTGTTTATTTTGAAATTGACTTTTTTTTCTTTCTTTTTTTCTTTTTTTTTTTTTATGATTTACTTGGCTTGGTCCGTCGAAAATAGACTAGGCGCCTATCTTTAGCGAAGCTTTTTGCGCTGATGATGGTAACTAGCTCAGACCCGCGGTAGGTGTCACGTGACCGCGGTATTGCGGTAATGCGGTAACCGTCCCAGCCCTAGTATTCTGTGTGTATTTGCTTTTGACACTTCAAGCACAATGAGCTGTGGAAAAAAAAAACTCAATGCGGTACTCGCGCTGACTGACACACCCCCGAAGCTCGCAAAGCACAGACAGCATGCAATCCTGAATTTAGTTCTCTTTTGTGGTTTATTGTGCTTGAATGGTCAAATACAGAGTGAATAATGTCCATTGTCCATAATGTCAAAATGTCCATTGTTCCTTGTTGTCAATAAGAAATAAATAAAACTACTGTACCTGAAAGACTTAAGTTCATTTAATTTGTATATTTGTTCTGTTGTATTTGTCCTATTGTTTGTAATTTAGCTTCTTTTGTTTTTAGTTTTAATAACCACGATCAGATAGGTAAATAAATGCTGATGGTTGCCAGATAACGATAGTTCCATAAAGCAACTATTGTTGCCAATTCATCTGTAAAATTGAAATATCGGTCGACCTCTAGCAGATAGTCCCATTTGGTTTAAAATACCAAATTTTGCAATACCTCCTTTTGGTTGCATTGTTTCGCATCTTATATTTGTGACACTATGGAAGGATGGGCTCAATTTCACAGTCATGGGATCTGCTTGGTGAACTCCTCATGTCTTGTGACTGCTGTTGCCTTGTTTCCAGGTAATGGGGCATCACAATGCAAACCTTGACCCACTTGGCATCAGTTGTGTAAATTTTGACGAGACCCCAGTAGCTACTGGGTTCCAGCATGTTGGTGAGAAATGTTTTCTGTCTTCCACAGCTCAACAGACCAATATTAATGAGCCTGTTTTGTGTGATTGTTGCTTTCTCCTTCCCTTTATCTGTCCCTTTTTCTCCCATTTCACACTTTCCCCTGTTTTTCAACTCTTATACCCCATCCCCCTTTGCACCCGACACTTCATCTTCGACACATCCTACATCATGTCAATCTTCTTGTGCTCTTGCTGCACTTCTCTTCTGTACCTTCTTTCTCCCCCTTCTGTATCTTTTCCTTGTGGGTGGTTTTGCGTTCGGCTCCCATGTTTGTGGGGCGACCCCTTGTCTCCTGTAGATACGTGGTCACCATGTGGCTCAGCTGGACCCTCTTGGGATTATGGATGCTGATCTGGATTCATGCGTTCCCACCGACATTATTACGTCATCGGATAAACTCGGTGAGGAATTATGAATGTCCACCAAACTATACATGGTTAGGACTCAGATGTTTTGTCAAAACTGCTTTCTATGACAGTTGGTAATTTAATTTCAACTTCATCTTCATAATTTAATCAAACCGATAGGTATTGTTAAACTTTTCTGGAAAGCAGTTTTAGACTTTTTTTTTTTACTGATTGTTGTGATTCTGGATTTGCTGTGATGAAGGGCAGCAGCACTGTATTTGGCTTTCACATATTTGACATCAATCTAAAATTGGCTTTCTGTACAGTATCACGCTTGAGGTGGCTGCAAGTCTTGAAAGACGTGCTTTGCTCCATTCAAATTACTTGACAGGACTTTGTTGTGACTTGGCCTGCTCATATGTTTTGACCTTGCAGTTACATGCACACTACTTTTCTATATTTCTGCACACTGTTTGGTAACCATGGCAACATTATCAAATATGGCAATGTCCGTTACACTTAGAATTTTTTTTATTTATTTACTTTTTATAAATAATTATAAGAGGGGTTTTCACTTAAGCACCTGCCCCCTAAAATGTCCGTGCATGGCCTTGCCATTCAGTATGGCTCTCGCATTATATGACGTGGTCGACAACTGTCTGTCCAATGCGGTTTGTTCATACAGCAGTATGGTTTTGACGGTGAAAAACTTTTGACAATACCAGTAATACAGGTGTCACCAAGGGGGGTGACGAAAATTTTCTCTCTTTTTCCACCTTGCATTTAAATCGTTTACGGTGCGTGTCCGCTGGCGCAGAGCAAGCATTTCAATTAATTCCTATGGAAGCTCAACTCTGCTCCGCTCGCTTCGCGCCAGTGGACATTATGAATGCCCATGCGGTCGTGCGCATTTTACTTTCGCTTTCAAATTCAGTGGTGGCAATTGTTTGAATGGTGGGTTTAATTATTATTCTCAATGAAAAACACAACAACGAAAAACAGTACAATGAAAAACTTGCTTGAATAGGCGCTTTTACGTTTTGCTTTGAAACCAAATCTTCAGACATCGTCTTGTCAGTAAAAAGAGTGAGGCGAAATCTGACTTGTGCTGCGACTCTTGTTCGGCTCAAGCTGAATTGAGCAGACGTGTTCAGTTTTTAATTGTAGTGTCTGTTCTCTAACTTAACTAAATTATTTTTATTACTATAAAACAATCAAAACGATGGTGGGGGACGGTGCCGCAGTGAGCAAGTAACGTAACCGGTTTTGCTGGTAACACCGACTATCGCATCAAGCCTATACAGCAGGAGTTTGGCAAGAATGCAGTTGTAAAATTTGCTGAGGAGTTGTAACTAATCAGGAAGATTATTTATAAAGCAGTATTTAGTGGTAGAGGTGATAGTTCTACCCAAGCATGCCGCACAAGTCCTGAAAAGTGAAGCCAAAGTCGCCCCCAGGTAGTTGGTCCCAATATAGGTCATAAACCCCACCCTGCGCCCTCTCCACATAGTCTATATAACTATAACTGTTTATTTCACAACGACATGAGTTGTTCTGCAGTATACAGTACTAACCGTTTCTGCGGGAGTGAGGGCGGGGCCGTGATACCGTGGCTCCACGTCATGCTGACTTACTACTGTGCAGACTCGGGTCCCGCGTTCACTACTGCGTAGAATCAGGTCCCAAATCAGCACAATATGTCAGCGCCATATTGGGATGTTTAGCGGCTTCACTTTTCTACCATGGAAGAGGGTGAAGGTGCATAGGGTTTTTTTTTTACAGTCTATGGTTCTACCATATTTGTAACAGGGAGATGGTTTTGCAGCCTTGGCTAAATGTAGTATACACAAGGTAGGTAGACTAAAAAACGATTAAATGTCACTATGCTCTAACCGGAAAGTCCTGTATGCAATATGCTAGTGATTAGTTAAAATGATGAAGTTGCAGTTGGCAAGTCTGGCAGATTGAGGGAACAGAATGTTTACAACTCTCATGCCCCTCCCCCACTACCACAAGCACCCTCCCATCAAGTTCGTGCTCATCAGTGCGTGTGCACCAGATTTTCTATGAACGCGCCCGTCTCTTCAGCATCGATCAACACCATGGAGTACTCGGAGGTAGGCTGCCCTGGCTAATCTACCCATAGATAGCAATAACCGAGGAATTGGAAGCTTGTTAGTAGATTTTCTCTCCGCCATCATGCTTTGTACAATCCAACACACCTGCAAACTTCAGGCGTGTTGCATGTGATATTGTAACAAGCACGAGGAGGGGGGATCTGTGGCGTGTGCACGAACTGTGATTGACAGTCAGATCTCACACTGCCCTGCGCTGATTGGACCAGAAGAACCGGGAGCGGTGGATTTTTGCAAAACAAATAACAGGCTCTAGGTGGAGGTAGAAGTGCGTTTTTTTTTCTAAAACCGTCTGATTTATGTTGTTCTGTCGGAGCATAGTGTCATAGCTGCAAATCTTGCCGACTGCAGCTTTAAACCAGACGCTAATTTGTGCTGCTCTTGGTTGATTGCGTTGGAAATGATCCAGCTGCTGTGTTCTTTGATTTGTGCGTCGTCAGTAGATCATGCGCAGAAGTTTCCATTCCCTGAGGTGTTTCTTTGGACTTCTCTCATGCTAATTTGCCCTGTTTATTAAATCTGACTCTTGGCCTGGTAATTCCTTAGATAAATCTGATTTATTTTGATGTTAAAATAATTATTTGGTTTGAGCCAGTATTTTCAAGACATGAAAATCAGCTTTAACGATTTATTTTCAGTCTGCAGTAACTTATGTATATAATGATGAATGCTGATGTAGGTGTGAGAGTGTGTGTGTGTGTGTGTGTGTGTGTGTGTGCATGTAACTGTAATGCACTTACAGCAGAGGGAGAATCTTTTGCATTCTGTACATTGTAACCACATGTAGAGGAACATACAGTACACAAAAAAAGTATATATTTAAAGGGTGCATGTCTCCAAAAATGATATTTTCTTTGCTCTTTTGAGGAGCAACATTTTATTAATATAATATACTTAGTATATACCTCTCAGGGCCCTTCCCAGTCCCCACCATTTAAGCTAATTACACTGTAAAAGAATAAATTAAATTATAATAATTAAAAACTAAAAAACAAGGTCAGAGAGAAGGCTGAAAGCTAAATTACGACTCTTAATGCGGAAAAAATATTTACCTTAAAGTTTTGCAAGTAATGTGTTTAGCCTGTCAGGAGCTAGTCTTTGCTTTGCCTGGCAGTGTGTGGCACAGTCATGTAGGCTAGAGCTGCACGATTCTGGATAAATTGAGAATCACTTTTATTTATTTTTTTGTCACAATCACAAATTTCCCACGGTTCTGAACGGACAACTAAACAAAATAACGACATTTACGTGAGGTTCTGACAAGATGTTAATTGCTGCAGTCTATTTAAAAATGTTTAATTAAGTTGAATTCTTTTTTTTTTTTGGGTTTGAATATATGATTCAATGGCTCCCTCATAAATATCTAAACATGACAACTGCTCTCTCTGGCTCAAAGGCTTCGCAAACACAGATTTAAATAATCTGGTGTGTTTTTTGTGTGTGTTTTTTTTTTTTGTAATTTAGGAATAAGATTGCGTGGGTGTTTGAATCGAGATCACAATATTTTAATGATTAATCGTGCAGCTCTAGTGTAGGCTGTGATGTAGATTGAGCCTTGAAGCCTTGATTGTATTACTGCAGCATTTAGGAACTGCTTGGTTTGGTGCCTGTTGTGATTTAGTGAAGGAAAGTTGTTTTATCTGGAATCCATAATAAGATGTGTGGTTTACCCAAGCGACCAACTCTTTACATTTTCATTAGTGAAGCTATTCAGTTAGACGCTATTCAGTGCTGTAATCTAATGTTTGTTAGTCTCTCTCAATGGAATTGGCTATGTGAGGTTTTGGGAATCACTAACTCCCAGTGGATTTTTTTTTTCTTTTTTTTTTCTACTACTGCCTCTCCAGACCTTACATATGTCAAGAAGCGTCTAAGTGCTCTAACCATTGGAGGTAGGCTTTAATGACGAGCAGTTCTGTGCCTCTTGGTTAATAGCTATGTTTTAGTAGTTGCAAGTAGTTTTAGCTGGGGTTTTTTTTTTGTGTGTGTGTGTGTATTTTTGGCAGTGCTGTTAGCTTTGTGGTCTGAATGTTCCTTGGTATCTAAGAATGGCAGCTGTAACTACCGTTTAAATAAAAAAAAAACATCTTTCTGAAAATGGATATACAGTGGGTACGGAAAGTATTCATACCCCCGGTAAATATGATAAAAAATTGCTGTAAAAAATCAATCTTTCGTTCAAAAAATTGGCAAAAATCTAACCTTTCATTGAAGTAAAAGAATTCAAATTGGGGGGGAAATCACATTATGAAATAAATGTTTTTCTCCAAAACACGCCACAATTATTCATACCCTTTTAGTAAATACCTTTTTGCAATCTCCTTTTGCCAAGATAACAGCTCTGAGTCTTCTCCTATAATGCCTGATGAGTTTGGAGAACAACTGACAAGAGATCAGAGACCATTCCTCCATACAGAATCTCTCCAGATCCTTCAGATTCACAGATCCATGTTGGTGCTTCTTCTCTTCAGGTCACTCCACTCATCAGGATAGGGAACTGGGACGGTCATTTTTATCCTTGTGTGCACCAAACCCATCTAGCGTGTTTGCTGCCCAAAAGCTCTTTTTTTTTTTTTTTTTTTTTTATCTGACCACAGAACCCTGTGTTGTTTGAAGTTCCAGTAGTGTCTGACCACTGAATATGCTGGAGTTTGTTTTTGGATGAGCGAGTAGCATTTTTCTTGAAACCCTCCCAAACAACATGTGGGCATGTAGGGGTTGTTGTTGTTGTTGTTGTTGTTGTTGTTTTTTTTTTTTTTTTTTTTTTTTTTTTTTTATAGGCTTTCTGACCCCAAGACTCAACTAATCTCTGCAATTCTCCATCTTTGATCCTTGAAGAGTCTTTGGCCACTCAAACCATCCTCTTCACCGTGCATTAAGATAATATAGACACACGTCCTCTTCCTGGCATATTTGTAACATTTTTACTTGATTATAACTTCTTAATTATTGCCCTGATGGTCAAAATGGGTATTTTAAATTATTTAGCTATTTTCTTACAGCCACTTTCTATTTTGTGAGGCTCAATTATCTTTTGCTGCAAATCAGAACTGTATTATTTGGTTTTACACATTGTGATGGATGATTCAGGGAATTTGGCCTTTGTGTTTCCTCATATTTAAAATGCTGTGAAACAAGAAGTCATGGCTGGACAATTTCATGTTCCTAGTCCCCCTGGTGTGCTAAAAAAAGGTAAATATTAATGGGAATATACTTCAGAAATATTTTAATCATAAAACATTCTAGGGGTATGAATAATTGTGGCCAATGTGTTTTGGAGAAAAAAATGTATTTCATAATGTCATTTATTTGATCAAATACAGCAAAACCAGTCATATTGTTAAAAAGTATTACATTTCAAAAATGTATACAATAGAAAACAGTTATTTTAAAATGTAATTGATTCCTTTTTGGCAAAGCAGAATTTTCAGCAGCCATTAAGGTTTTCAGTTGCCACATGGTCCTTCAGAAATCATTCTCATATGCTGATTTTGTGTCCAAGAAACATTTCTTATCAATATTGAAAAATGTTATTTTGTACATGCAGCTTAATATTTTTTTGTGGAAGCAGCGATACATTTTTTTCAGTGTTCTTTAAAGATAAAAGAAAAAACAGCATTTAATTTGAAATATAATTTTTTTTATAACTATATAATAGTCTTTACTGTCACTTTTGATCAATTTAATGCATCCTTGCTGAATAAAAGTATTACTTTGTATATTGAGAAGAACTAGTGTAGTTTGAATAGATAGACGCTTGAGCCACATTTTGTTTTCAACTTAATATTTGACATTTTAGTATGCTTTGTTTTGTTTATAGTTAAATAACTTTAAGCCTTTAGGTGATAATGTAATGATGATACTTATGTAGTATAAGTAAAATTCTGTTTTTGCTCTTGCTTTTGTTGATATATTAGTATGTAAAAATGCTAGTTTTTACGTAATTAATTGCGTTGCTTTGGAGAACTTAACTGTTATATGTACATTTATGCATATCTCCTTTTTTTTTTTTTTTTTTTTTTTTTACCTTGCTTTACAGAGTCTGAATTTCACTTTGCTGAAGTTTCTCAAACCTGTAATTGGGACAAGGGTAATTGATATGCTCTAAACAGCTGCCCAAAAACCAAATAGTAAGAGTGGAGTATTAATGCCTGTTTTGCATAGCATTGTGTTAGCAGTATTTAAATTAGCCAGAAAGACAAAGAGATTTTCATGGCCTGTGACATGTGTGTGCCAGCACACAAGTCTGTGTTTATGCTGGCGCTATGGTGAATGGCTCAGCAGTCTACATGAAAACTGTCATACTTCTGTAATGTCCAGAATCCCATACAGCATTTTAAGAACTATTTGATAACTGCTGTTCCATGATTAAACAGGGAAAAGTAAGTGCTATGTTTTCCCTTTTAAAATTTTTAAAAGATTATTTTCCCCTTAGTTTTATGTTTTAGCTTCATTGCTTTTAATAGAAATTTGTAATGGATTTTGATTAGTAAGTATTTGCCAAATTATACACCAAAAGACACCAAAATGTTTGGATAATGATTGTAGCATTATCTGCTAGTGATGTTAAAGGAATATTTTATTTATTATTTAAAGCCTATTGTCTGTGTACACAATTTGTGCCATGTTGAATACCACAACATGTAATTTCAACTAATCCCTCAGTTTGTAAAACAAAGAAATGTGTTTACAGTAGTATGCCTACCTACCAGACAAATGGATTGAGGGTTTAAAATCTGAAACTTATTTTTGTTTGAGGCGGTTTAATTATTCAGTTAAAAAAGGCATTTGAAAAGATCTAAATCCGGGGGGGTTTCCATCTTTTTTTGTAAAATATCTTATTCGGGACAGTACTAAATAAAAAAATAACCCCTGTATATCCTCGCTATAGCACTAATTGATATAATGTCTGCGTTATTTTGAACATATGCATCTTCCTAGACTCCTGGCATCTGAGCCACAGTGGATGAATTTCATTTATGAATGAAATATGCCTAGGAAATTTGGTAAAGTCTTATGTGTTTGTGACAGAAGTCTTAGACTTCTTCCTGAGACTCTCCATCTGTGTCCGACTCCGGTTCGGACATAAAAGGCTGAAAGCTACTAACTATTTCTGACATTTTTGGCTGTGTGAGATTCTCCAGTTTTGTTGTTGCTGCCAGAGTTATCTGAAGCACAAGCTGTAAAGGCTTCGCCCCCTTCTGGAAACGGGGCGGGGAGCAGCAGCTCATTTGCATTTAAAGGTACACATACGAAAAGGCGTGTGTTTGCTCACAACCAAATGGGGGCAAATTGGCCATGCTATAATAAATGATCTGTGGGGTATTTTGAGCTGAAACTTCAGATACATTCTGGGGACACCAGATACTTGTATTAAATCTTGTAAAGAGGGGCATAATAGGTCCCCTTTAATTGAATATATTTTTCTTCTGGTTGTTACATCTTCAGTATATTATGACAATGTAAAAGCCAGAATAACACAGTATAAATGGGTTTTTATACATGATGTAAAGCTGTCTTTATATTTTAGGAATGGGGTCACTGATTCATCAAGTTTATGGGTAATTGACATAACTCAAAGAAAAAAATCTGTCCTGAATTAACTTGTCTGCTGTGTTATTTTAGTATTATCTATATACCTTTTTAAGTATATAGCAATATTTTTAATTAGCTTTTTTAAAGCTCCATTTTCTGTTTTAATAATTTTGTTGTGCTTTTGTCTTTTTTAATTTGTTTTTGGGTTTTTTATATATTTCTATTAAGCTTTTATTTGTTTTAGTTTTAGTGATTTTAGTACTTCAACTTAATTGAAAAATGTTGCCTTGACAACTTATTAAAATCTTTTTTTTTTTTTCTTTTTTTTTTTTTAGTTACCTAAAATTATTGTAATAGTTTTAGTTTGTTCACAACACTGGCCTACAAGTCTTAAGGATGTTTCCACAATAACCCATCCATAGGTGTATTATTGTAAACACATTTCTTATTTGTTTTTATAAACATAAAAAGTCATAAACCGAGTGGTAATCATCAGCCTGACACACGTGAATCATAAATTTACAATAACCCAAAATATTCCTTTAATGTTTTGAGGTTAAAAGATCGTAGTCACAAAAGATGCTATTCAAAGATATTAGGATATACTCACGTTAATGAAATCTTTAATTTCATGATGGTATGTGTATGTGGACATTGTGTTTGTAGTTAAAAGTGCTTCTGCTCAAGGTCTGGCTTTTTTGGAGAGGTTATTTTTGTGCCAAGTGCGTTTTTGGTGGCTTTGCTGTCCTCTAGCTTCAGATGTGGTGAAGGGAAGCTTTATGTGATGGTTAATGAAGTCTACATGTTTACATTCTCTTGTAAAATCCCCTAACACAACAACAGACACACACCTACACTTTTCTATTCACACATACGCACAGCACACCCCTAGAAACTAGTGATGCACCAAAATGAAAATTCTAGGCTGATATGGCAACCAAAATTATATATTTATTATTATTATTATTATTATTTACTTATTTTAAAATATTTTTTGTGTAACTGTTAATATTAGACTTTTTAATTAATTTTATGAATTGCACCTAAACATCTGAATTAAAATAATCAAATAATTAAATAATAAACAAAAAAAAACAACTTAAAGAGCACTTACCTGTACCAACTGACTACTGCAGAGTCATTTCGGCATTGATTGTTTTGCCATTAAACGCACAAATTCGAGTCACAAACCGGTCTGAGTATAACGTCATGGGTTTCTTTCTATCTCTTTCAAATTACAGTAGTTATAGCGGGAATGCAGCATAAGCTCTTAGTTTTGGTTCAGGAGAAACTGTAAAAGGTGACTACTTGTTCCTGTTGCGGTGCTCAGTGACTGACGTCTGTCTAACTCTGCATAGCATGAAACAGGCTGATGACGTGTGATGTATGCACAAGCAGGGTGCGCGGAGGTATGGAAATACATACGTTGACAGGCAGGAAGGACATCGTACTATTGCATTCGAACCGAATTCAATGATTAGGCGTACATTTCATGGCCCTACGCCTTCCACAGATGATATACAGTATACATATTAATACATTTAGACCACTTAACTTTGTGATTTGCTATCAGGATGTGAAGAGACTTTCAACCAGTATTAAAACTTCTATGGAACAAATCACCTACCCTGCGTTTAATAATCAACACTCAAATAAAAAAAAGTTTACCGGAAATTTGAATTGCACACAAGGCAGTTTTATATAAACCTTTTAATATTAGCATTATGTGTCTACTCCTATTTGTTGGTGAAATATAAACATTTAAATGAAGGCTGTAATAACTTTTCAAGACAAATTTATTCATACAGTATATTAAAGGCAGGGTAGGTAGGATTTATTAAAAATTAAAGATCCAAATTTGTTAAAACTTTCTATATATATCAATACATAATTAAAATGTAAGAACTCTGAAAAAAAGAGTATAAAAATCAAGTGACTCTAGACCATTTAATCTGTATTAAACACAGCTCATTATTTCGATTCGGGACGAATCAAAGGATTGGCTTAGGCGACTGTCACTCTCTCGCAACCCTGGCAACCACCCTTTTGCCACACAGCACCTGCCCACTTGCGCGCGACCGTTTGATTTGAGGAGTGCGAGAGGCACGGAACCTGATCACACCTCCGTCCAGTAGATAGCGGTAATGCACTATGTTTGCAAGCTGCCAATAAAATCTATCGAAGAAGAAGAAGAAGGCACTGAACCTAGGAATACCAAAACAATGGCAGAGAAAGAGCAATCTAAATTTACAGTACCGGCATATGCAGTTAGTGAAGGCAAACCAGGCAAAAAAATGCCCCTTCCCCTCCGCTTGTCTCAGGTAAATAATGCGTCCTCTAGCTCAGCGGTCGGAGTCGCGCGTTCATGTGTTTTGGGGGCGTGGCTTTGGAAGAAGCACAGAAATGAGGGGGTGGAGTGAATGGAAATAATGAGATGTCTTTAAAACAGTCGTGAGAGGTCTACAGACACTCGATTTTGATACTTTCTTTTTCAGAGTACTTACATTTTAATTATGTATTGATATGTACATAAAGTTTAAACAAATTTGAAAAATAAAATTTTTAGACCATTTCTACCTACCCTGCCTTTAAATAATGAAGACATCACTAACAGCTTAAGTAAAAATATAATGAATATGTAATAAAGTGCATATATTTAGCAAAATGCTCTTCTCTAGAGTAATATTTCCTAGCTAACTAGCGAGATATAGACTTTTCTGAATGGCTTTCCTTAGGTAAATGTAATGTTACAGAACATATTGTTTACAAGCTGTTTTATTGACGTCTTTTCGTGGTTTCAATACAAACTGAGATATTGCATGAGACATAATATATTTCAGTAAGTCATTATATATCTTTCAACACACCTTCTGATGTGAATCATGCTTTTGCAGCTTGTTAAATCGACAAAGTTTGAAAGTTGAGACTTTTTTTCATATTAAAAGTAACAGCTTATTGCGATTGCACGAAATAGACGCTGAACAGTCAAATTGTGCCATCGGAGAAGCGCTAACTAAACGTCAAATTGTTGTTTCAGACAAATTTTTGGTAGCCGAAATTTTGGTGCATCCCTACTAGAAACAAGTTTATACTCTCTCTCTGTGCTCATCCTCTCTTCCTTCCTCTCTCTCTCTGTCTTGCTGTCTTTAGTGCTCTTATTAACACTCTGTTATATAGGTTAATCTCTCTCTTTAACATACCCGCTTAAATGCCTGAGGTGCATGTCTGTCTTTTTTTGCACATCCAAAATTATCAACAAACAGGTCAGTTTCCATATGTGCTGCCCTATCAGTATCTCTGAACAGCTTAATGCATGTCATGTTTGACTTTTTGTAGGTTTGACTTTTTTGAGCCTCAGTAATTTAATTCATGAAATTAACTAGCTCTTCCCAAATATACTAGCATTCAGAGAAACAATAGGTGTTTTAATATTTAAAGACTAAAATATTCTGCCAGGCTGTTAACTCGCATGTTGTGGTTTTTGAATTAGTTGTGATGCTGTGGGTTATGTAGAATCTGTGACCAGGACTTTCTTATGTTTTGTGAGATCCACCCTCAAAAGTTTATTAAAACTTGTGCTGTAAATAATATATAGTAATATATAGTAAGCTAATTTTTAAAAGATCATCCCTGTGTAAGGATTTTTAATCATTCAATTCTTACTGTAAATGTAACACAGTAATACAGTAGTTGATGTGTATTAATTCTAGATATATTAGAACTGCCCATTTTGCTGTAAGTATATACTTAAGTGTAATGTATACAATAAAACTGTAGGCTATATGAAATAGTAGTTTTTGACTTTACATTAAAAACATGAGCAGCTGAATAAATATAAGATAATACTATATCATTACACTACTAAATGAGATCTTTACTGTTCAATTCATTAATTGCAGTTCACAATCCAAAGATGTACGGTTGCTTGTTTACATATTAAATTTTGGATGCATTTAATGCAATGATACAATTAACACCAGTATTATATTGACAGTGATAATGATGTTAACCCATTTTTGTTCTTCTTTTTTTTTTAACCCCCAAATTCTCCATCTCTCTACTTATCAATTTTTAAACCACCTTTCTTTTCTCTAAATCTTGTTCTTTCTCCTTTTTCAACCATTAACTAACCACTTCATACTTAATGTTCTTTTTTTATGTTGTCCGCTTTGCTGCTGCTGTTGTTGTTATTATTATTAATAACATGCATCATGCTAATGGCTGGTGCTTTTTGTTGTGTTTTCTTAAAACTCCAATCCACCATGTTTCTGATTATGCACGGAATCACTGTCATCCTCATGTTAACTCCATCCCGCACTAACTCAATGTTTTTTTTCTCTCCCTGTCTGTCTTTTTTTTTTCTTGTTTTACTGTTTCTATAATTTATCTCCTCATTCCCTCTCTTTACATATGGACTTCTCTTCCTTTCGCTTTGCTTTATTTTCCTCCATCCCTTCTTGACGCTCATTGGCATCCATGATGGCTCTTCTCTTTTCTGTTGACCCTGCCCCCCTCCCTTTCCTCCTTTCCCTTCTCTCTGGGTTGGGTTGGACGTGTTGTGTGTTTGGCTGACAGGTTTCTATGGGCTGGAAGAGTCTGATCTAGATAAAGTATTCCGCTTGCCCACCACCACCTTTATTGGGGGCAATGAGAGCGCTCTGCCCCTCAGGGAGATCATCCGCCGCTTAGAGGTGAGTGAGGACCACAAGGAAGCTAAAACAGCTAAAAAGATAATTTCTTATTTTAATTCACCCCCTCAGAAACTTGTTTTTAATCTTTGAAGAACCACACTGTCTTGAAAAACAATTTATTCATTCATTAATTTATTTATTTTAAATTATATTCCAGTAAATCACAAACAACTAGAAAAGTCATGGGGCCTTTGGATGTTGTTTTTATTTTTTACTTTATGTGATGTCTATCCAAATCACAAGCTTTATATTAAATTTTAATTAGTTTTTCTACACAAAAACGACACTCTTGTACACGTTATGCTTACAAATATAATGACTGATTGATTGTTTAAATGTCAATGTAAAATATCAAACCATGTGTACTCAAATGCTACTTTTTAGTCAGTTTTAGTCAGTTCTCAAGTTCACACAGGAGTCCTACATGGGAAACCACAGGTGTAGTTCATCACATTCATTATGAACATGATCCACTAACATTTGACAACCTGGAAGTGTCACAGGGCATTATTATTTGAAGAGTTGTATAATTTGAAACATGACAAACTTCTTTTTGTGAAATGGTTGGGTGCTGTAGTATTTTCTTTCAGTTTGGAATAAAACAATTACTTGTTGCTGAAATTGTTGTTTTTCTCAGATGGCATATTGCCAACACATAGGGGTTGAGTTCATGTTCATCAATGACCTGGACCAGTGTCAGTGGATCAGACAGAAGTTTGAGAGGCCTGGGGTCATGCAGTTCAGCCTTGAGGAGAAGCGGACACTGTTGGCTCGCATGGTTCGCTCCACCAGGTACACACACACTCATGAAGGCCAAATGTAAGGGTACACATTATAGGAATACATGCATTAAATGTTTGCTCAGAATGTTTGCATCAGTCTGAACAGACACAGTTGTCATTATTAAATAAAATGGTTAACGCACCGAATCTTCGCACCAAACGTTTGACTGGTGTGTCACGTGAACCACCATATGTCACGTCAAACCTTGAACTTGACGCACAACGTAATGATGAACGCAGTTGCCCAGCCCTGTTTGTTTGAACCTCGAGCACGTTTGAGCAGTAGGGTTTGTTCTCCCGCGTCAAGCAAGTTCGGTTGAGCTTCTGTTAATGTTCACTGATCAATTTTAAATCAAAGATAAGTTTTTATCTGAATAAAAGCCTAAATTCAATCTGTTCATCATATAACGCGACTGTGTGTCTTCAGAAAATTTGGATTAAACCGTTCGATTTATATGGATTAGTTTTATGATCGTTTTATGATCGTTTTTTTGTTTTTGTTTTTTAAGCGTCAAAGTGGTAGTTGTGTAGCTGCTAATGGACCAGTGGTTCTCAAGCTTCATGCGGCCCACCAAATGCTGACCACATTTAAAAAATACATTCTAGTTTTACAATTTTTTATTTATTTTTTAAATGTAATTAAAATGGATTAAACAAGTATAAGTTTGAACTATGTTTCTTTTTTTTGTCATATAAAATCATTTTGGTGATCATATATTATTTCAGACATTTCCAGACCTACTATGTAGCTACTACTGCAATTTTGATGTCGCTGCAAGAGGGAGGGGAAATTATATTGATTAAAGAATACAAGGGCACAATTTTGATTTCATGGTGTCTTTAAAAAGATGTTGTTGAAACCCATATTTGATGTTTATTGCAACTCTGTAATATATTACACATGCTGATTTCTGCAGATTTGAGGAGTTCCTGCAGAGGAAATGGTCATCTGAGAAGCGCTTTGGGCTGGAGGGCTGTGAGAGTCTGATCCCTGCGCTCAAAACCATCATTGATAAATCCAGCAAGAACGGAGTAGATGCTGTCATCATGGGAATGCCTCACAGGTAGAAGAAGAGATGCTAATTTATAGAGGGGGAAAATGGAAAACAACTGATATTACAGTGGCTTCATGCTGTTGGTGATTTATGGAATCAATTACAAACTCTCTTTCTGTCTGTCACTGTAGAGGACGTCTGAATGTGCTTGCCAATGTAATCCGTAAGGAACTGGAGCAGATTTTCTGTCAGTTTGACTCTAAATTGGAAGCTGCTGATGAGGTCAGTGACATTTTTGTCTATATACACTTTGTTGGAATCTCATGAACTTATAGTATGTTTGTTCTGATGATTGTGTTGGTGTCTGTAACAGGGTTCAGGAGATGTCAAGTACCACTTGGGCATGTACCACAGGAGGATAAATCGTGTGACTGACAGGAATATTACCTTGTCATTGGTGGCCAACCCTTCCCATCTAGAAGCGGTGAACCCGGTGGTGCAGGGCAAGACTAAGGCAGATCAGTTCTACTGTGGAGACACAGATGGCAATCGGGTGAGATGTAAACTGCATCAATCTAGTGCTGTGACAATGCGGTCATATACTTTACCATTCAAAAGTAGGTAGGTAGGTAAGATTATTCTCTTATGCACCCCAAGGCTGCATTTATTTAATTAAAAAATACAGTAAAACGGTAATATTGTAAAACATTATTACAAATTAAAATAACTTTTTGAAACGTTTTGTTTTTGAATTTTCAACATCCATTACTCAATCCTTCAGAAAACATTCTAATATGTTGATTTGATGTTCAACCGGCATGTGCGGGGGGAGTGGGGTGGTTAATATGACAATGTGTACAAAACAGTTATGAATTGTTCAAAAGTTGGAAAATTCCTGTTTATTTTTACGTTATCTCCCGTCAGACAGCCATAACGCGTTGCTACGGGCTTGCGTCTTGCTTTACTGACAGATAGGGATGCACAGATATCGTTTTTCAGAAACGACCCAATACCATTGACCCAACGTCCTTGTGTAGAAATTTGTGTTCATACATATTTTTTACAGTTCAATTCATAAAGCAGGTTGTCTAAATAAGCATATAGCTTATTAAAAGTAAAGTGAAAGTTAAAAAAGTAAGTAAAAGTGCTCAGTAAAAGTTAATCTTGAAAAACACTAATAATCAGAAGCAGTAGCTGACAGCTGAGATTCGTGCCCTACTTAGGACAAGTAGCCTTCGTGCCTTCAGGTCAGGAGATTGAGGGCTTCTCAAATCAGAAAGGGCTCAGCTCTCCAAGGCCATCAGGAAAGTGAAACGCATGTATGCACAGAAGATACACAACCACTTCTGTGACGCCAAGGACCCCAGACGCATGTGGCAAGGCATCCAGGCCTTAACAGACTACAAAGTTACAACACAGGCGAACAGCAATGACGCCCACCTTCCTGACAAGCTAAACGACTTCTACGCACGGTTTGAAGCCCTGAACACCATGCAGGCATACAAGTCCACACCCACCCCTGAAGAGCAGGCGCTGCATCTGGACCTAGCTGACGTGAGGAGGACATTATCCAGAGTAGACCCATGCAAAGCTGCAGGTCCAGACATTATACAAGGGAGAGTGCTCAGGGACTGTGCTGACCAGCTAGCAGGTGTCCTTACAGACATCTATAACATCTCCCTGAGCCAGGCTGTGGTCCCTGCGAGCTTCAAAAAGACCACCATCATTCCAGTGCCGAAGAAGTCAGCAGTGACATGTCTCAATGACTACCGCCCTGTAGCACTGACTCTTATTATGATAAAGTGCTTTGAGCGACAGGTCAAGAGACATATCTACTCCTCCCTCCCCACATCACTGGACCCCCTGCAGTTTGCATACCGTCCCAATCGCTCTACTGACGACGCCATCTCCATCACCCTGCACTCTGCCTTATCACATCTGGACACTAAGAAGTTTGAGAATGAGAATACGTAAGAATGCTGTTCATTGATTTCAGCTCCGCATTCAATACTGTCATCCCCCAGCAGCTAGTAAGAAAACTCTCACTGCTGGGCCTCAGCACCCCAACCTGCAACTGGATTCTGGACTTCCTGACAGAGAGACTACAGTCAGTGCGCATCGGCAGCAGAACTTCAGGTGCCATCACTCTGAGCACAGGTGCCCCCCAAGGATGTGTGCTCAGCCCACTGCTGTTCATGTTGCTCACCCACGACTGCACTACCAAGTCTGAATCCAACCTTATTATCAAGTTTGCAGATGATACAACTGTAGTGTGCCTCATCAGCAACAACAACGAAGCAGGATACAGAGAGGAGGTGGAACAACTGTTAAGCTGGTGCCCCACAACAATTTATCTCTTAATGTAGATAAAACAAAGGAGATGGTTATTGACTTCCGCAGAAGGCAAGCCGACCACCCCCCCCCTGCTCATCAGTGGTTCTGAGGTGGAGAGAGTCAGAAGTACAAAGTTCCTTGGTGTGCACATTTCTGATGACCTCACCTGGTCCATCAAAACCAGCTCTGTAATGAAGAAGGCACAACAACGCCTGTACTTCCTGCGGAGACTGATGGCTCCCGCCATCCATCCTCACCACCTTCTACAGAGGAACTGTGGAGAGCATCCTGACCAGCTGCATCACTGTGTGGTTTGGGAATTGCAAAGCACTCGAACACAAGTCCCTGTAGCGCATAGTGAGGTCAGCTGAAATTATCATATGGATCTCCCTCCCACCCATCCAAGTCATCTTCTGGACACGCTGTGTGCGCAGAGCCTCTGCCATTGTAAAGGACCCCTCCAACCCCTCACACCCCTCACACAGTGTGTTTGTCCCTTTACCATCAGGACCCGCACTGCAAGGTTCTGTAATGGCTTTTTCCCCCAAGCTGTCATAGCCCTGAATACCTTGGTGCTATCCAACTTTCATCCCCATAATTCGTTTGCCCCCCAATGACAAAGGACTTAAGAACACACAAATGACTATGTACTGTCACTTTAAATGGACAATGGGCATTAAAATGAACGAAATTTCTTTCAGCTGTATACATGTATCCGGAAGAATGACAATAAAGCTTGGCTTGACTTGACTTGATAATTTAATAACACTGTAAACTTGAGAAAACATTAATATCCATTGTACATACTGTACGTTAATGCCCAAATTAATTTGTAGATCTTAAACGATTGATTTTAGTATTTTATTTTTAATTTATTTAAACAAAATAGTTTAGACAACTGTCCATTTATTGGTCATAACATAACCAATAAATTGGGCTAATTCTGTATCGATGAGAATTTTAATATCTGAACATCCTTAGTACTTTTAGGATGTATTGTAAATTGATCAGTTATGATGAGCTTAGATCGAACCATCTGCTGTGTTTTTGTTTTAGGTGATGTCCATTCACATCCATGGTGACGCTGCATTCGCAGGTCAGGGCATTGTCTATGAAACCTTCCATCTGAGCGATCTGCCCTCCTACACCACACATGGCACTGTGCATGTGGTTGTCAACAACCAGGTATTTGTGCACAAACAATTCCACGCGTGATGTAACATCCCCCACCAAATATCCTCTTAACACACCTCTGCTTCTCTTTCTCAGATTGGTTTCACCACAGATCCTCGCATGGCGCGTTCCTCGCCGTATCCCACTGATGTTGCCCGTGTGGTCAATGCCCCCATATTCCACGTCAACGCAGACGATCCTGAAGCTGTGATGTACGTGTGCAATGTGGCCGCAGAGTGGAGAGCCACCTTCCACAAAGATGTGGTGGTGGATCTGGTGAGAGAGTGTCTTTTATATACACTTTTATCATTTATTGTCATGTTTTGGGAGTTTGTGACGTCAGTAAGGTAAATGACTTCTTTCCATTAGGTATGTTATCGCCGTATGGGCCACAACGAGATGGATGAGCCGATGTTCACCCAGCCACTGATGTACAAACAGATCAAGAAGCAGAAAGGAGTTCTTCAGAAATATGCTGAGAAGCTCATCGCCGAAGGTGCCGTCTCACGACAAGAGTATGAGGTCAGTCAGTCCTGCCCAGATCCAAGTAGCTGCCCAGTATCTTCAGCGGTCTATATAAAGTTTTTCTCATATCTGTCCATAGGAAGAGATTGCCAAGTATGACAAAATTTGTGAGGAAGCTCATGCTCGCTCAAAGGATGAGAAGATTCTCCACATCAAGCACTGGCTGGACTCCCCCTGGCCAGGTTTGTATGAACATATATTTTTGAATTCAAAAGAATTCAAAAGAATCGCATCCTTGAATTATGAAATCAAGGTAAAAATATTGAAGTAAATAAAACATACACAGATGATTCCTTGATTAAACATGAATTTACAAAATAAGTTAGAATTTCTATTTTATCCCGACCTTAAGTGATTTATTAAACCTTAAAAAAAGGGAAATAATATCTTTACACATTTATCTTTGGTTTCATCTTCCTGTCACCATCTGGAAGTGGGCGGTTCAGAATGAGTTGCAATATGTACTAGACTTTGTTGATAGTCGAAAAAAAAACAAAATGTACATTTTGTTGCTGCTTCATGTAGATATAAGAGCATATTCATTGTGTTTGGTGTGCAGGTTTTTTTACTCTGGATGGCCAGCCCAAGAGTATGAGCTACCCGTCCACCGGTCTGCCAGAGGAGGATCTGACCAACATTGGACAAGTGGCGTCATCAGTACCCGTAGAAGATTTTACAATTCATGGAGGTAAGACATATACGGAAATATGATATATCTCAATAATGAACATGCAGTATTGTTATCGTGGGCACTTTAAAATACCATGAAGAATTATTCAGATTTTTAGAATGGATTTTAAAAATACTTTTCCATCAACCGGTTAAAATGTACAATACTGCTTGTATGCTGTGTCAAAAAATAGGCAATGTGCACTGATGTAAACAAGCTCAACATGTATGAGCAGCATGGTGGAAGGAATGGAGGAGACGCACTGAATGAAAATGCACTTTCACTCTCTGACAGCAGATGGCGCTTAAAGGGGTACTTCACCTCTGGGAAAATGAATGTGTATTTAAAATAGGTCATTTAAGTAGAAGAAATGTGAAGAAATTTTTGAATTTGGAGCTTTCTAGACTGAGAAAAGCCAGAAAAAGTATTTTTGGCTTATGTGGATGAAAGACAACAACTCCCAGAATGCACTTGCTTCGCTGCCTTAGGAGGCCACGCCTACCGGTAAGAGTCCGCAGATGAAAACAACAAAGCTAGCCTACGTGATGAGTTTGCGAGGGATTTAGAGATCGTCCGGGATTCGGCTTTTGCGTTCTACAGTCACCATTCATCATGTTTACTGTGGCGAGCAGGACGAGGCTGACGGCCGCGGGAGAACAGCGCGAGGCCGGTGGCATGATTACTGAGACGCGCCGGGTCTCGCATCTCTCACGGAGGAGCGGGAATTTTTCTTAGCAATGGTAAAACGCACATAAACCGATCACTTGTTTAGCGTTCATGTAAACACTACATTCAAATTCACCAATCAGAATGAATTCAGTTAGATTGAAAGGTGTGCATGTAAACAATGAATGGCGACCGCAGAAAGCAAAAACTGAATCCCGGACATTTTGAACGATCTCGCCCGCCGGACAAGTCCAGGAAAAGGAGGATGGTTACTTACTCAGCTTTCTCCTACTATTCAGCTTTCTCCACAGAACAAGAGCCTGCTAGCTTAGCTTCCAAAGAAAGACGGCTGACACGTACTGTGTACATTCTGACTGAGTGAGATCCCACCCTGTATGGGCGGGCTGAAAACATGCGGAACAACGCCATCTACTGGCTGTAGTCTTTAGCCTCTGTCCAGAAAATCCTCCGATGACGCAAAATGACGATTTTTGCGTCATCGGAGGATTTTTTCCAGACAAAAAATACATAAATCTCTTGTCTCAGGGGGATATGAGGGTGGAAAGCATGGTAATTCGAAAATACTACAGGTTTTCTACTAATACAAAGCTTAATGCTAAATCCTGAAGTAACCCTTTAAGGAACAGCAGAAATGCAGCCGTTACCTCTGTAACCCCGTAAACAAAGCAGTCCTGCTACTTTGGCCCTGACCCAAATCAAAGAGTATAGAATCCCAAGACTCGAAACTCTGTTGTGTTATGGGTAACAGTCTGTAGATGGCGCTGCGGAGGCGCGTCCGCCATTATGGACTGAAAGCTGCTAAAATTGTTAGCGCCAGTCAATGGCAAAATCCATTTTAGTAGGTGTTTATAGTTCATGTGTGCACTTGCTAGATTGCACATCTTTTTTGTACCTTTCCGCCTGTAATAGGACATTCATAGATTGTTTTTGTTTTTTCTTCTTGCCATTGAAACGTTCACTGTGTGCACTTTCACTGAAAATGTTGAAAAAACAAGTTGTTCATATTTTTTGTGATATTCTATGTAAAATATTAACTCTTTATAAATGTTCATTTATAATTTTATTTATTTATTTTTCCAAATCATATATATGATGTTCACTAATTTCAAAATCAACATTTGAATAAATATCTTATTACTTATATCTAATTACTGTGTGTCTGCCTATATAGCCTATATTATTTCATGAATTTCTGTTAGTCATATAACAAGGAAAATGCATAATAGAACACAAATATTGATAGATTAAAGTTTTGCAGTAATTTTATAATTGTATCTTTGCAAACCGTAAGTGGTAGGCTAATGAAGCCGATTCGGTGGGGGACGTACCCTTACTAAAAAGTACTATAGGAATCTTATAGTATTTTGGGACAAAATATTATAGTAATCTTATAGGAATACTATAGTAATTTGGGACATACTACAGAAGTATAAGACTACTATATAAATACTATAGCAGCTTAAAAATATTATAGAGGTATTACAGAACATCACAGAAGTATGTGATGTTCTGTAATACCTCTATAATATCCTAGAGCCGCTATAGTATTTCTATAGTAGTCTTATAGTACTTCTATAGTAATATTTTGTCCCAAAATACTATTTTCCTAAGGGTAATTAGGCCATGCATAACCAACACATAGACGAATATATTTTCTGTCATTTAACGTCATTTAACGTCGGTCATCCTCATTAATGTATTTTAAATTGTTTTCATATTTAGATATGACGGCCAGAAAAAATTAAGTTATGTTAAGTTTTTGTTATGTTAAGTTTTTCAGTGCCATTGACTCTCATTATTTTTCGGCGTTTTCCTTCAGTTTTCAGTCCATAATGGCGGCCGCGCCGTCACGTCATGGGGGCAACTGTTGCTATGGAGCGTTCTATTGAGTTTCGCCTCTTGGGCTTCTATACTCTTTGCCCAAATGGCACACTTCATACACACTTTCGGTCTTGTGGACTTACTATGTCTGCCACGTGCGTGTGTCCGTTAAGTCCATGGGTGTCCCATTTTATCATTTTAGGTCTCAGAAGGGTGCTCGCTTTGTGGTTGATGTGCGTACTTTTGCAGAGCCTGCACTGATGCAAACTCCGCAGCAGACTTCTTCCTGACAGTCAAATTGGCGTTACGTCACGAAAGTGCGGACTCGTAGGAAGACTGCGAGAGCTTAGTGTGCCATTTAGGACAGAGCCTTTCTATTTCAGTCATTTAGATGTTTGTATTCACAATGGTGTCCATCACCATGCCAAAAGACTTAATAGGCCATTTATTTTCCAAATTAAACATTTTTACTTTTTAATCTGGACTACAACATGCCCTAGATATTGATTGAAAATGTAACACTTTACATTAAGGCTCCATTAGTTAACATTAGTTAATTTATTAGTTAACATTAACAATAAAATAAAAAGTTAAGTTATTTAATTATGCCTTGCTCTCTCTTATTTCATACAAGCGCAGCTGCAGCCATTTTGTGACTATTGTTTTGTACATTGTTGGATTATAAGATACAAACAGGTACGATTTTAAAACTGTTTAATCATAAATAATTATGGAGATAAGAGATATTGATTTCAGTGGCGAAATGCTGTGTAATAAGTGGTATACCGTATCTCATAAATGTCTGTCTAGTTTGAACTTGAATTGATAATGTACATCCAGCCGCTTGTTATCTCAGAATAAACCCCCTTCAGGCTGATGCAAGATCCCTCCACTTCACATCGGGGTCCTCATCACCCTGTTGGGGGTTTATTCTGAGATAACAGCCGGCTCGATGTACATTATCCCTTACATAAAATACTTCTAAAGCATTGATTAATCTCAGTAAATGTTTAATAATGTGTTGAGCTAACAATGATCAGTTATCAAAGAATAATAGCTTATGCTCTTTGTTAATGTTAGTTAATGCATTAACTTACGTTAACTGAGACCTTACTGTAAAGTGTTACCTATTCTTTTGTATGAAACAGTTGTTTACTCTGCATTTCTTGTGTATAGTTTTAGTGTAATTAAATGTTCAGTTATTTTTGTTATAAGAAAAAAGTTATTAGACCTGTTATAGTATGACAACTTATTTGATACCGTCACATACCTAATGGAGGTACGCTAGACATACAAAATAGTACATAAATATGCACACATTTCATGTTCTGTTACAATAATGCTCGTCTTCCCTTTGTGTAAAGGTCTGAGTCGTATTCTAAAGGGCCGTGGAGAAATGATCAAGAACAGGATGGTGGACTGGGCTCTGGGAGAGTACATGGCCTTTGGCTCTCTGCTCAAAGAGGGTATCCATGTGCGTCTCAGTGGCCAAGATGTGGAGAGAGGAACCTTCAGGTATAAACAACATTCACAATCATTCAGTATTCAAAATCATTCAATTAATAAACATTTTTAGAATTACCCGGCGCTACACCTCGGACTATACAAACATGGAGCAATGGAATTGCCAGAGTTCAGGACATTTTACTAGGAAGCCACTAAGTGGACTGTTCTATAACACTGACTGTGCTACACTGATAGTTATGTTGTATCCCATGCGGTAGGGGTGGGTGGGTGGGTGGGAGGGAGGGTGGTGAATGTATTGCTATGTATCTCTGTATTGTCACAATACCTCTTTGATATTGTTATCCAACAAGACAATAAAAATTGAGTTCAAAAAAAAAAAAAAAAAATTTTTTAGAATTACCATAATAATATAATTATTAAATATAGTTGTGTAGTCACATTTTTCTGTTGGATAGACTTTTTTTATTTTAGCCACTATTTCAAGTGTATATACAAACATGTATTATTTTGGATTTCAGCTCAGAGTGTAAGAGGTTACTGACCTGTTGTTTGTTGCATTTGCAGTCACCGACATCATGTTCTTCATGATCAAAATGTGGACAAGAGGACTTGCATCCCGATGAACCACTTAAGCCCTAACCAAGCCCCGTACACTGTCTGCAACAGCTCTCTGTCTGAGTATGGAGTTCTAGGTATTTAGACGCATTTTAGATTATCTCTGCAGTTAATGGAAGGTTGAGGACGCTCTTAGAAACTTGTGTTTTCTTTCTTTCCTTCGTTCCTTAGGCTTTGAGTTGGGCTTTGCCATGGCCAGTCCCAATGCTCTGGTTCTGTGGGAAGCCCAATTTGGAGACTTCCATAACACAGCTCAGTGTATAATAGACCAGTTCATTTGCCCTGGTCAAGCTAAATGGGTCCGCCAGAATGGCATCGTCTTACTGCTGCCACATGGCATGGAGGGGATGGTATGGCTGCATTACCCACAATTCTTATCTCCATTCTCTCTCTCTCTCTCTCTCTCTCTCTCTCTCTCTCTCTCTCTCTCTCTCTCTCTCTCTCTCTCTCTCTCTCTCTCTCTCTCTCTCTCTCTCTCTCTCTCTCCCCACACTCACCTATGTGAGCTGGCTGTAAAGGAGTTTTGTTCCTTCACAGGGTCCAGAGCACTCATCTGCCCGTCCAGAGCGCTTCCTGCAGATGTGCAATGATGACCCTGACTTTAACCCTGTAAGACTGACTACCTAACATGTTTCTAAGCGTTCAAACACAAAGATTTCATAGACATTCTCAGAGTGAATATATCATGTACCTTTTATTTCAACTTCAGAAAATCACTGATGACTTTGAGGTGCGTCAGCTATATGATTGCAACTGGATTGTTGTAAACTGTTCAAATCCTGCCAACTATTTCCATGTGATAAGGAGGCAGATCCTTCTTCCCTTCAGGAAACCTGTGAGTTCAGCTGTCAGAGCATTTTTCAAAAATTCATCAAATGCAATTTTTAACTTATTTATTTATTTTCTTTCTTTCTTTTTTTTTTTTAAGCTTATTATCTTCACCCCCAAATCTCTGCTGCGTCATCCGGAGGCCAAGTCTAGCTTTGACCAGATGCTACCAGGTCAGAAACTTATTCTTTCCACTGCCACTTTTAGGGGGAAGATTTTAGAGTGAACAGTTGTGCCACTTTGGCATAGATAAACACAAAAGAGAAGGAAAGTTTTCATTAGTGATCACGCAATTAGTGATCTTGGAGAGCACGGTGGCCAATGGCCAATAGAAAGCCTATATATACTGTATATGATATTGTGCTAATTAAAAGATTGTAACTAACGCGTGTAATTTCCGCAATTACATTTCTAAATAGTTCATATTTATCATAAAATTTACTTAAATACTTAAAAGTAAATCATTTAAAAATTAACTAGATGAAAAAATAAACCTGTAAAATAAACATATTTATTCTGTAGATAACAGTAATCTGATAATTCTGTGCGCACTAAGAATCACACACATATATGGATGCATTTAGTACATACTTCATTTAGTATGTACACACATTACATCTAAAACAGAAACAGTGAATTTGATCTATGGCAAGCCATAGCGGAGAAAAGAGAGCATCTCTCAGATATAACAGTGATACAGAGGGTTCAGAAGAGGGCCATTTAATTGGCAATAAAGGTTGTTGGAGTGTCTGTAATGGATGTGAATTTCTCCTGTTATCATGCTAATAAAGGTCAATATGCATGTCTCTTCAGGCACTCATTTCCAGCGTGTGATCCCAGATGATGGACTCCCAGCTCAAAACCCCTCAGAGGTGAAGCGCATTGTCTTCTGTACAGGGAAAATCTATTACGAGCTCACACGTGAACGGAAATTACGCAACATGGAGAGCTCTGTGGCTATCACTCGCATTGAGCAGGTACCATCATCTTCAGTAGACAATCAACAATGCTTGCTTGCCTGCGTTCTTTCAGTAAAGGCCTATATACACTCACCTAAAGGATTATTAGGAACACCTGTTCAATTTCTCATTAATGCAATTATCTAATCAACCAATCACATGGCAGTTGCTTCAATGCATTTAGGGGTGTGGTCCTGGTCAAGACAATCTCCTGAACTCCAAACTGAATGTCAGAATGGGAAAGAAAGGTGATTTAAGCAATTTTGAGCATGGCATGGTTGTTGGTGCCAGACGGGCCGGTCTGAGTATTTCACAATCTGCTCAGTTACTGGGATTTTCACGCACAACCATTTCTAGGGTTTACAAAGAATGGTGTGAAAAGGGAAAAACATCCAGTATGCGGCAGTCCTGTGGGCGAAAATGCCTTGTTGATGCTAGAGGTCAGAGGAGAATGGGCCGACTGATTCAAGCTGATAGAAGAGCAACTTTGACTGAAATAACCACTCGTTACAACCGAGGTATGCAGCAAAGCATTTGTGAAGCCACAACACGCACAACCTTGAGGCGGATGGGCTACAACAGCAGAAGACCCCACCGGGTACCACTCATCTCCACTACAAATAGGAAAAAGAGGCTACAATTTGCACGAGCTCACCAAAATTGGACCGTTGAAGACTGGAAAAATGTTGCCTGGTCTGATGAGTCTCGATTTCTGTTGAGACATTCAGATGGTAGAGTCAGAATTTGGCGTAAACAGAATGAGAACATGGATCCATCATGCCTTGTTACCACTGTGCAGGCTGGTGGTGGTGGTGTAATGGTGTGGTGGATGTTTTCTTGGCACACTTTAGGCCCCTTAATAATTCGTAACATTTATATAGCGCTTTTTCTGAGACCTCAAAGCGCTTTACATAGATGGGGGAATCTCCTCAACCACCACCAATGTGCAGCATCCACTTGGATGATATTATAGCCATATTGCGCCAGAACGCCCACCACACACCAGCTTACTGGTGGAGAGGAGACAGTGATGAAGCCAATCAGTATATGGGGATGATTAGGAGGCCATGATGGACAGAGGCCAAGGGGCAAATTTGGCCAGGATGCCGGGGTTACACCCCTACTCTTTTTCGAAGGACATCCTGGGATTTTTAATGACCACAGAGAGTCAGAAAGTGCCTTAGTGCCAATTGGGCATCGTTTAAATGCCACAGCCTACCTGAGCATTGTTTCTGACCATGTCCATCTCTTTATGACCACCATGTACCCATCCTCTGATGGCTACTTCCAGCAGGATAATGCACCATGTCACAAAGCTCGAATCATTTCAAATTGGTTTCTTGAACATGACAATGAGTTCACTGTACTAAAATGGCCCCCACAGTCACCAGATCTCAACCCAATAGAGCATCTTTGGGATGTGGTGGAACGGGAGCTTTGTGCCCTGGGTGTGCATCCCATAAATCTCCATCAACTGCAAGATGCTATCCTATCAATATGGGCCAACATTTCTAAACAATGCTTTCAGCACCTTGTTGAATCAATGCCACGTAGAATTAAGGCAGTTCTGAAGGCGAAAGGGGGTCAAACACAGTATTAGTATGGTGTTCCCAATAATCCTTTAGGTGAGTGTGTATGTATGTATGTGTGTGTGTGTGTGTGTGTGTGTGTGTGTGTGTGTGTGTGTGTGTGTATATATATATATATATATATATATATATATATATATATATATATATATATATATATATATATATATATATATATATATTCGTAAAACGGTGGTCTGATTCACGCTTTTGCTCTTCCCCAGCTCTCTCCTTTCCCGTTTGATCTGGTTAAGGCTGAGACTGAGAAATATCCCAATGCTGACCTGGTCTGGTGTCAAGAGGAGCATAAGAACCAGGGATACTATGACTACGTCAAGCCTCGCATGCGCACCACCATCGAACGTGCCAAGCCTGTCTGGTAAACTCTCGTCTTCTCATATAGAGCTGTGACACTCCAGTTGCTCTATATTCTCACAAATCATCACTGTGTCTTTCTGTGCACAGGTATGCTGGTCGTGAGCCTGCCGCTGCCCCAGCCACTGGCAACAAGAACACCCATCTTCTGGAGCTGAAGCGTTTCCTCGACACTGCCTTTAACCTGGACGCCTTCAAAGACCACATCTAAATCTGTCCTTCTATCAACAAAGAATACAAAAACTCACAAATACCCCATTCATCCCGGCAACCAAATACACTACAGAAAACCATTTTAATCATCCCATGACTAATAGTAATACAGTTTCTCCTGTGTTAAGTATCAGGTATCTGAAATTTTCAGTTCGTTCATTTTAAGTCTTTGTCACCATTGTTGCCCAGTTCAACAACACCAAAATATAATAAACCACAGAAAACACAAATTCTCTTGCTTGAGCAAATAAATAAACAGCACAAATTTTAATGGACCTAATGTATTTTCAACCAAAGCACTGTTCCAATCCTATTAAGAACTTAATCGGCATCTTTTGTTTCCAAACTCACTTTTTCCTAAGCTTTCATGTAGGGTTGTCATGATTTCTGTATGCTTCTTTCATCCCAACTCTCAACTGCTCTATGGCTTTAATTTGTATGTTTGTGTTTTCTTTTTATTATTTTGTTAGAATAAGGGAGAATTTTGGCACATACATTTGCCGTGTTTCATTAGTGGTAAAGATTGTAAAGTAAGTGGAAAAAAGGACACTTTATTTAGACTTTTGCACTGTTTTCTGGTCAGCAGAAAAAAAACAGTTGGTTCTCTAAAAGTGGATGTTGCAGTTGTATGATTGTATTTATGTAAAAATGACTTTGTATTCAGGGGAGGAAAGGCTCGATGTCAAAATCAGGACAGTGTGGAAAATTCTTTGCAGCACCTTTACATGTACAGTATGCGCCTCTGTTCTCATCCTGTATCATCTATAGATTGCATTGTATACTCTGCACACTTGGCTAATCATTGATGCAGCCTGGTGCAGATAAAAATCCCTTCATAACCATCCTAGCCATCTGATAACTTGTGCCATACAGCCCAGCAAAGCAAGACAGAATTACACATTTGTGGTCATTCTTTTAAATACAAACCAATGACATCTTTTAGGCTTTTTTGAAGAGAAAGCAAATTATTTTATTTATTTTGTTTTTGAGGAATCAGGTTGTTCTTGTAACGGTTTAGCTTCATACAATAAACTCATAATCTTCTCAAATATCTGAAGTTGATAATTTAATACTAGTTATGAAAAACTGGATTGTGTGTTATGACCATGGCATGAAATTTGTATGAGGATGACACAATGCTAAAATAATCTAGATCAGTGGGTCTCAACCTATTTTTTACAGTCTATGGTCTCAACCAGGGGCAATGACCCACTAGGGGGCCTCGGCCTTTTAATATTGTGTTGAACCAGAGCCCGTCTACGGAGAGCCTGCCCACTCCCTATTAAGTCCTATTGTACCGAATTTTGGTTGTAGTTCCACCAGAGTTCCACTGGGGGCGATCGCCCATGAGTGCAGAATGAATGGGAGTCTATGGGGCTAGACGGCTAAATTAGTCTCTTTCACCCGATTGCCGTTGAGAAATCTCAGATTCGATAGTAGGTTTTGCAAGTTCAACATGGGTTATAGGTCGAAAGTTGAATGAACGAGTACTTATGTCCTTTCGATTTCTTGCAGGTTGAGTTGTTGTTGCCCATTACACAATAGCATTCTGCTAATGAACGCTGATTGGTCAGTGAAGGACTGATTACGGACAGAGACCGTATCAAGACGCTTGATGGCATCGTGGCATCCGAAGTGGGACCAGAAACTAAACAAAAACTCGTCTAGCACGTGTATTTACCTGTGTCAGCTGTGTTGTCGATGCCTCGAGAGAAAAGAAAGTGCAGAGCGCGAAAGCACCAATGTGACTGAAGGATTGCCGTAAAGCAGTATCTCTGGTTGTGCGATGTGTATGACGTCATTGACACTTTAAAATACTTTTTAAAGCAAATAAGTGACTCTAAAAAATCTAACACCCAGCAATGTGTAATTTCTTTGCATCTCCTTTCGAATACAGTATTCAAATTACTAGACAAAAAATTATATCCTGAGAAAAGTGGATTTTGATGGGTATACTGCCATAGACCTCCATTCATTCTGCACTCGTCCTGTGAGCGCCCTCATATGGAACAAGAGTGGAACTGCAACCAGTTCAGAAGCCGGAAGTGTACTGAGAGTGAAACTTCTCGCCTTATTAGACATTCTCTGGTTGAACTTCGTCAAAAAGCCTCAAGAAGGCTGCTCTAGAGCCATGGTTTCACCAAACAAAAAGATGTATTGGTTTTATATATTAATATTAACTAAAATAAATAACATATATATGGAGAGAGAGTTTAGCTCCAAACCTAACTAAACTCATCCTGATCTAGCTAATTCAGTTATTCGGGGTTATTTGAAAACTACAGATATGCTTGTTGGAGCAGGGTTGGAAATAAACACTGAAGGGCTGAAGTTATCACTATCACCAAGCCAAAATTGGTCGCATTTTATGTTAACAGCAGCAATACACACGCCTTCATGCCGCATGCACAAATGCCCAAAAGCGCATGCCGATTGTACGTTCTCAATAAAGATATTTCATTGGTTCCTATTTGTGTCTTTCAAAGCGTCGACACGCTCTGATTGGACAGATGCAGCTTCGTGACGTCCCTCTCCTGTAATTATATAGCTTAGCGGCCTTCATTTGGTATTTCCTCTGTTCCAAGGCAGCCAGTGACACACGGTTAGCGCGCTTCAGCCCAGCATCATCTAAGCGCAAAATATTCTAAAGCCATGGCAAGGCCTAGAGTTTTCTTCGATATCACCGCCGACGGCAAGCCAGTTGGAAAAGTGGTTATGGAGGTAAAGTTCCTCGCAATAATTTCACCTTAGCCGTATTGCAAGAAATAACTCCCTGACATTTTTCCTGCAAGTCGTGCTAACGCCTTTCTTGAGCGGATCTCATCGATAGCAGCATGCGCTAGGCTACTGAATGAAATGTGCACCTAAACCCTACTGTGTTGCATAGCTTTAATATCCTTGTACCGTTTAAGTGTTTTTCATTTCTGCTAAACAAATCTCATGATTCAGTTATGCCTAACCTGTTTGTGCAATTATCTGGCAAACCAGTGTAGAACCATTAACCTAACGATGTTACACTCCCGGCCAAAACTGCTTGCTGATTGTATTTCTATTTTAAGGCCATGTTAAAATGTGCGGCATTGTGCAGCGTACAGCGGTGATGTTGGGAATCTGCCAGCATGGTAGGGTTTTAATGTTAGACTTCATCAGTAGTCGGACTTTAAACCGTTAATTTCCATTGTGACACTTTGAGGTATTTATTTGTATAAAACTCATGTTGTTGTTATATCGCTTTGCAAGTGAAGCTGCAATACTAAGCACGCGCCGCACTAGGCCGCTTTAACCCCACTTGATGCTGCTTGTACAGCACGCTTATGTTCTTGACAAAGGTTACAGACATAATAACCCATTTCTCATACGAAGAGTATTACATAATGAACAGAAACTGTGCGGTTCCAGCGCTTGCTTTGGAGAAAAAAACCTGCAGAAATATGGAACGCATTGAATGGATGGGCCGCTGTTCTTTGTTTAACCCGGATTTCCTGAAGGCGACTTTATTTTGCTCAGTCCAAACTTCAGGTTTACGCCACAGGGAAACTCAAACAATTGCGACAAAGTTATTTATCTTAATTATTATTATTATTAATTTTTTTTTTTAAGTAGCAAATCCCCTGTCCGCGGGTCTCGCATCCTGCAATCTCAGGAAAGATGTTCTGGAAAGTTCGCCGTCTGTGATGGGGTGGGAGGGGAAGGAGATTTCGTTACACTAGCCGCAAGTCTCCTTTAATTACCAGCGTTTTTTCCTTCATGCAGTTGTACTTTTGAGTTTAACTAATATTAAAGTTAAGTTGGATGAGGGGGATTTAAAGAACGCAGTGTTTCACACTCCTTGCGTTAATAAAAGTGTTTTCTGAGCGGCCATTTTAGTTCTAACTTAGTCTAGTAAAACTGTCACAGAATGCTCATAAGAAATCCTAACCACGCGCGTCTAAGATGTACTGTAACTACAATTTATGCGCGCAAAACGATGTATAATGTGCTGCTTTGCCTTTAATGCTTTAAATTGAACAAACTTTAGATAATTTTGTCTTCCGCATTGGTGCGGTTTTACTGGAGGTGTTTGTCAGGCTGCAGTGCGGTCACGTGAAGATGGGCCACACGAGCTTGTTTCTAGTTTGTTGCATTTACTGCATGACGTAGTCACGCACTTAAACACATTATTGCAGCTGCAGTCATTTTAAATGTAACTTTTTATGTTGAAAATGTTTAATGTTTAAAATGTTTTTTTTGTTTGTTTTTTTTACAGCTGAGAGCTGATGTTGTCCCCAAAACTGCAGGTATTTATATACATTTATTACTTTTTCCCGTGTGTTTTTTTATTTTATTTTTTTTAAGTACTCATCACCTGTCTGTCATTTTGCAGAGAACTTCAGGCAGTTGTGCACAGGTCAGCCTGGCTTTGGCTACAAAGGATCCACTTTCCATCGTGTCATTCCCGGTTTTATGTGCCAGGTATGAAAGATTGGGTTAGTCCCAAAAGCGTTCTGTGATCTTAGTTGGTTTTTGACGTTCGGTTCTAATCTTGAGACCTTTGAATACAGGCAGGTGACTTCACGAAGCACAATGGAACTGGTGGCAAGTCCATTTATGGCAACAAGTTTGAGGATGAGAACTTTACCCTGAAACACACTGGCGCTGGCTGCCTGTCCATGGCCAATGCTGGCCCCAACACCAACGGTTCCCAGTTCTTCATCTGCACAGCTCCTACTAAATGGTGAGCAAAAGAGTTGTGAATTACCATGCATTAAATAACTCGTGGATCCATGCTGTGGAGTGTCTTGTCCTGTCCTGACCTTTTCCCTCACTGTTTCTTTCCGCCAGGCTGGACGGCAAGCACGTTGTCTTCGGACAGGTTGTGGAGGGCCTGGACGTCATCAGCCGAGTGGAGAGCTTTGGTTCTTCCAGTGGAAAGACCAGTGCCAAAATTGTCGTCGCTGACTGTGGCCAGCTGTAAATGCCTCTACCACTAACATTCACCCAAACCCTAGTCTAGTCCCCCTCAGTACCCTTTCTTAAATCCTGCCGCTAACCACAACATTCCTATCCAAGTTCTACAAACCCACCCACTCCCCTGCCCACACCACCACATACTTCAGTCCATCTTTGTCTGAGTTGCCTTTTTTGTTTTCATTTGCAGATTAAGTCCTGTAGGCCTTTAATTTGTATCAAAGTCTGAAAATAAAGGGGAACAATGTTAAACGTGCATCTTTCAATTTCTCTTTATTTGCTTGAGACTTATTTGTGTATTATTGCTTCAGATTAATATGCAAGCCACCTTTAGTGACCCCTTTGATTTTGATCTGGCTTTTTAATGAACTTTTCTGATCCAGCGCATAAATCTAGTAATTGGTGAAGAAATTTAGTTAGGCGTTTAGCTCTTTAACTGAATCTGGTCACAGCAGTTGAGTTAACAGACTTTCTCCCCAGGGTACTTTTAACTCTGTATATTCACTCTTTTAAAGCCACATACACAACATTGTTCTTCAAACAATGCCATTGTATGTATAAAAAGAGCCATGGTCACTAAATGTATGACTTTATTTCTTCCATTGGAAATTGATTGGACCATGTTGTCATTTGCTAATTGCTGTGTGTGACAGGTTGCTGTAGGGGAGAGATTGTCCCACTGGTGCACATGCCACCAGAGAAGAGATGTTGGGAGGAGTTAATGTTTTTGAGTCAAACACAAAGGAACATGATTTTTCTTTTTTTAAATGCATTTTTTTATAATTCAGTTATAAATGCTGCAATAGGCCATAAAAATAGTCTTTTGATTTCATGATGACTTTATGGATGTAACGTGACCCTTTATTTCTTATAAAGATATGAATAACATAATGCTGAATGACTCTACATTTAATAAGTAATGATGATGGCTGGCAAATGTGAAATACATGTTTAGATGTACATGTTCATGTTTACATATACATGTTTAGTAAGATGCATTCAAAATGTTTTGACTTCATCTGCTTATTCAAATAGTAAAGGTGTAAGGACTACTGCATTGAATGATGTTTAAGTACAGTAGGAATTGATTAAAAATCAGTAGAAGTGGGTTCGATTTGTAAATTTCTCAATTAACCTGCTCATGGAGGCTATTCAACAATCTACAATCTGTCTCCCTTATGTTTAATTCAGTTCATCAGCTCATTCGGTGAGAGCTCCATGACCTGAAATGAGCTGCTCTGTATTCTCTAGTATTGTATACTCTCAATATTCAAGAAAGTAATGGTGTCAGTCAGGTCCAAATCACCTCAACCCCGGTAACAAAAATATAGTTGTAATTGCTGTAAAAATGCTTTTATGCCACCTCTGAATAACAATAAACAGTGTGTAAAGAAGACATCTAAATGTCACTTCAGTGTAAATTTGGCAAAAGACACAAGAGAGGTGCAGTACTGACTGACTAGTATAGACTTCCAGAAGGAGTGTTTGGAAACGCCAGAGACGAAGACAAGGCTCAGCAAACTTATTCACCCGACAGAGGGCGCTCGAGGCTCGATTCAAACTTTTGTACAGATTTAAAGGTGCAGGAAAAGAAAACCAAAGCCATTGTGCACTGTGCACTTCAGCATGTTTGCATTATTCTTTTTTTTTTTTTACTTCTACACATTTTAAAAGCAAATGAATTATAGCAGTAACTCTAGTAATTTGACCTCGTAATGATTACTTCAAAAAATACTTTGAACATATCCCCGTGTCCGTTATGTATCTCGCTAAATTCTCATTTAGAACACGTAATATAAAAAAAGTTCAGAAAAGTAATATTTCACACTCCGTTCCATAGATGTCTGTGAAGAACCAGTCCCTTTAGGACCTCTGATCGGGATGGCACACTCCCTGTCCGCGAGGGCCGTCGGGTTGCGCGCGGCAGGACAGGTTCTTCTCGCAGTCGCAGCGGTCCAGTCTCCGGCGGAATTTGGCGCGTCCCCGCAGCAGGCAGACCTCCCCCAGAGCGGGCACGCGCTGACACCTCCTGCCAGTCAAATACAAGGCGCAGCACAGACCCTCCTCACAGTCGCGCGAGCGCACGCACGGGGACATCTCGGGCACTGCAGGCAAAATCATTTATATATAATTAGGGGCAGTAAGAGAACTAAATGAACCACAGCAGTCAAACCAAGAAGATTTTAAGCTTTTCTATTTTTTTAATGCTTTGAACAACAAAACAATACCACAATACAACATAGGTTACATTTTAGAGCCAGGGGAACATGGAAGTGAAAAAAAAGATAGAAAATGCTCAGGACCGTGTAATTTAAATGAACGCAATTTCTACAAATATCCACTTTTAATTATCATTTGTTTTCTACATAAAATGATGGCACATGGAGGAGACTGACTGTAAGATCCCAGTAGGATTTTTTCTTATTGAAATCTAACTTCCCTCCATCTCGTGAACTCGGATGTGCGTCATTGCTTATGTTGCACGAATGCCCACTATTGGCGGAACTCGTGCATACGGTTTAAATGAAACACTAAGCCCTCGATCACTTGGAATTCACTATGGAGCTGGTTTATTATTGAACCCCCTTTTTTACTTATGAATTTGTTTTATGCACCATTCCATATAAGTTGTTGGAGAAAATATATTAAATCCTATGAGCTGTTGGAGAATAATAACCCAGACATCAACTGTACATAGAGTTGGCCCAGATCTGGCCCACATCTGCTACACATGGATTCCACACGGCCCAGTTGTGGGCCGGATCTGGGCCGACACTATGTTGCTGTCTGGGAAAATTACACAAATGAAAAAAAATCAATAGTATAAACTTTGACTGTGAATATAAGGTAGCTACAAGTATTATGCGATTAAATCTCAAAATAATTAATATATCATACACTTCAGTTGCGCGATCTGCTGTGACGTCACAATCAAGTTGATATGGGATATAGAGCTGCTTGAAGTGTACATTGGAGTAGATTCGCTCCCTCGGTCAAAATCGAGGGGACGAGGGTCTGTCCATATAACCTTCCCACATCCACTTCATGAAGTGTAACAGTAATGCACATCAAAATGGTGACAGGTATTCCCCTAAAGGGGAAGTGCTTAGGGAAGTTTGCAAGCTAAAAGTGGAGTGGAACGCAGCCTCAGTCTTCATTAGTTTACATGAAATTTTTTATCATCTGAAATGTGCTACAATTTATATTCCAAAGTGACATACTATAGTCTAATGCAACATGACATATATAACATCAAATAAGCCAAATGTAGACACTTAAAGGTAGACACTTCAAGGTTTCTATATTTTTCATGTCTGTGCGAGACATTTTACTCTGCTGAGTTTTGGTTCATTTTTTGTTATGTGCTTCAGGAAGAAGTTCATGGAGACCAAAGCAGCAAGCATGCATATTTGGTTTCTTTATTTTAAGAAAGTACAACGTTTTGCTGTCATTTTGAAGATACACAAATAAAAATAGACCCTTTACTATTTTGAATGATGCATTACTCTTATCTGAAAGAGTATTTTAAGTTGTTTCCGCTGATATGATCCGAACTATCGCTCCGGCGCCTCATGCCCACACACACAACATATCAGTTCTTTCCACATTGCTAACATGACTTGACATTGCAGCCTCTTATGAGACAACTAAACATTGAAAAGTTGTTTGTTACTCAATTTCATTTGCCTGTACAATATGTAGGCAGTGTCGCTCAGCATGAGCATGTTGTGGTGTTATTTCAAACACATTTTGTGCGTATGTGACGGATGCTATTTTGAGTGGAGATTGGGACACAAGAAAAGTACAAATCCTTCTTTACATGATAAATAATAGTTTAGCAACCAAATATTACACCGTGACTAAGGACTCATTCATTGAAGCGATCATGCCGAATGAGAGATTATGCGAGCAGTTTAAGTTTCTCTTTAAATAAGTTTGTTATAGTCTTGGCTTTTAAAATTGGCCTAAATGTTGTTTGTTATGAATGGCGCTATAATTTATTTTTATTTTGTATATATATAGCCTATATTTTTTTTCTGTTTTGAATATGGATTTCAGCAATTGTTGTGCGTGTTTGTACTGTCTTTAAAATAGTGTGATATCGGCCATCATCCCCCCTGCCCTCTGAGATATCAAAAAATATACCCTCGGCCATCAAAAAAATCAATATTGGGTGATCACTATTCTTTCTTCCCACATATTATTTTGGATTTTTTGGTAACACTTTACAATAAGGTTCATTAGTTAACATTAGTTAATGTATTAACTAACATGAACTAACCATGAGCAATACTGTATGTTACTGTATTTGTTAATTTTTGTTAACATTAGTTTATAAAAATACAGCTGTTCATTGTTTGTTAGTGTTAGTTCACAGTGCATTCACTAATGTTAACAAAATTCTAATAAAGTATTAGTAAATGTTGATATTAACATTAACAAAGATTAATAAAGGCTGTATAAGTGCAGTTCATTATTAGTTTATGCTAATTAATGTAGTTAACTAATGTTAACTAATGAACCTTATTGTAAAGTGTTACCAAATTTAGGCTAAATGAAAATTGATAACCAGCCATTGCATTGTCCTAGTTTATCAATGCACTCTTCGGAACTGTTCATTTTGAGTTTGAGTTTGTCTTTTTAACCTCAGTTGTGCTGTAACTTTACTGTAGATATATCATGTTGTTGACACAGCAATGTTCACCCGTGAAGAGTTTTTACAGAAATATTATGTCTGTCCTGAACTTGCAAGAATGGGCAAAATGTCTAATAGTAATCAATACCTGACCAAAAGTATAATCAAAAACATGACTTTAAGTTCAAGAATAATTCATTCTCTCTCCTCACCTTTTTGACTTCCTCGCCCATCCAACTGAATCTTTGTCTTGGCAGCATTTTGCTGTTTTTTCTTGGAGCCTTTGCATTCAGGAGCCTTGTGACAGACAATCATTTTAATCAGCCTTTAATTTCTGAAAGAATGTCCATTTAATGAACTTGAATATGCTGACAAAAAATTGTGATTGTGAGTTTGATATCAATGATATTAAGCTATCCAATGAGGCACGGTCAGACATAACTTCAATATAGTGCTGAATCAAATTGGCAGGAATATCTTACTTTTGAAGCGGTGCATTCTTGTGAAGCTTCTCTGATTCCTTGGAGACCTGAGGTTCTTCTAACAGAATTATGGGAATTTGCAACTGTGTCACTCCGTAAATGCAATATTGACTGGAAGAGATTGTTGAGCTCATGTCAAACAGACTTTAACAAAAGCAATTCAAAGTTTTGAAAGTGCAAACAAGTAATGACAATAAGCATAGACATCTTCTTTTATGACACTAATAGCTTTTTGTGTTCATTAGTTGTATGATATTGTTCCAACATAAACATAAAAACGTTTTAAGGGTTTAAGAATGTATATTCTTACCTCTTGAGAGTTTGTCATTTCTCTGGAGGAGTGTATAATGTTGGAATCCAGGCACTGTACTGCAGAAATAAAAGACAGCCAAAACATAGCAATAATTGTCAGCATTGTTGAATCAAAACTGTCCTGACCACAATGAGCCTGTGTGCAAGAGCAAGACCTTGAGCTCTAGTGTGGAAGAGCAACTTCTCCCGTGTTTTAATGGACCTACGGCAATTAAACGTTGAGGGAAAAAAGAAGAGAAGAAAGAAAGGGTCTTTCATTAGTGGTTACTTTCTGAGTGTTCTAATGTTTATAGTCTCAGCTCATGTAGGAAGTGTGTAGTGCATTGCAGTGGCAATTAAGGCAAATTATGGCCCGTACGCATAACAAACATGAAAGCTTGGATGTACCTTTCATGGCACGTGAATCCACATAGTAACACCTTTGAAATTTGTTATGATGAAAAATTTGACATCCTCTAAATGACAGCCATCATGTAACCGCATCAGTAGACTCGGATGTAAGTTGCTTCCTGCAACGGAACAGATGATTATCTACACCTTGAATGCTGGCTTAGGGGGGGAAACTCAAAATCCATGTTTCTCACCGGACTAGGAGGTAGATGATAATAACAGTGCCGATCTGTGCCGGTCACTAAATAAAAATGTCTTGTTCAGCTAAAACATTTATGTCATGTCAACTACAGATTTATTGTTCAACAAATTATCAATTAGTAACAAGTTGCTTTAATTTGTCATCACCTAATTCTTACATACAGCTTTACATGACTCACCTATGTGTTAATCTGTCTATCTGTGTCTGCCCGTCTTTCTCTCTGTCTATCTGTGTATGTCTTTCTGTCTGTCTGGTGACTTGAAACAAAAACAACTATGACCAAATTGATTAAATACACTAAATAGAACTAAACATTATTCATTCCGAATTACAAATATTTACTTGTACAAATATGTCCTCATAATGGTATAACCGAAGGAAATTTTTTCTGTAGTTCAATCAACATTTAAAATACAATTTGTCTGAATTTGTTGGATTTTTGTTTTACATTGTATGTCTATCTTTTCTTTTCTTTTTTTTACTTTTCCAAGAAACGTCACCTATATTCCTACACTATTACTATTACCCTTTCAGTATATTAAATGATTCCTGTCAAAACTGGTTGTATGTTATGGGGACCAAATGTCGTTTTTGACCTTGTGGTGTGGGGACATCTTTTAGTTTTTTTGTCACCATGAGGAAAACAGTTTAACATTTGAAAATGTAACAATGCTGAATGTTTTCTGTGAAGGTTGTGTTTAGGGGTAGGATTAGGGGATAGAATATACAGTTTGTACAGTATAAAAGCCATTATCTTAATGGAAAGTCCCCATAAAACATGGAAACCCAACATGTGTGTGTGCATGTGCTTGTTCGTGTCTGTGTGCGTGTGTGTGCGTGTGCGTGTGTGTGTGTGTGTGTGTGTGTGTGTGTGTGTGTGCGTGTGCGTGTGTGTGTGCGTGTGTGTGTGTGTGTGTGTGTGTATTTATGCTGAACATAGGGCAGGTGATGGAAGATCACCCACCAGTCTTCAAACCCTCAGGCTGATTTATAAAAGCCAGCCATGTTCACATAGACAGAGCAGAAGCAGACTCCAAGCCCTTTAGCATAAGCACATTCTTCAAGCTCATATTCATCTCACTGTTAGTTTAGTATCATAAATATACTATTATAGTTTTTGTTAATATTTTTGAATTATTTATTTTGATATTTTCTGTTATTTTAAATTTTTGTTAAAGTTGTATTCATTTAGTTGTGTGTTTTTGTCATATAAGTTGTATTTAAAAAAATAAATAAAACATGCATGTATAGTTTTTAAGTTTTAGTTCATTTAGTTTGAGTTATTTTAGTACTTCAACTTAAAGTAAATGAGAAATGGTTTTAGTTCTATTAATAAACCTGATTATGTGTGTGTGATCTTGTTTTAACCTACATTGTGAGGACCAAATGTTCCCTCAAAGATACTACAACGTAAAAAATGTTGACGCCGTTTGATCCGGCCCTGCAAGGAAAACAGCTTATAAAACATAGTAATGGTTTTTGAAAATGTAAAAATGCAGAATGATTTTCTTTGTGATGGGTAGGTTTAGGGGTAGAATTAGGGAATATACAGTTTGTACAGTATACAAATAATTATGTCTGTGGAAAGTCTATATAATAATATAAAAGCAAGTTTGTTTGTGAGTGTGTGTGTGTGTGTGTGTGTGTGTGTCTGTGCGCGTGTTTGCGTGTTTGCGTATTTGAATTACCAGAGATGACACAGGGCAAAGGTAAAATCTGTTGAGTCATTTAACATTTTCCATAGATGTTCTGTGGCTGCACGAACATTACACAGGAAATGAAACTGACACAGGTTACACGATGGATCTGTAATCTGCAATTGTCACTGACTTTTGATATTATTGGTAAGACTTTTGTGTGTCAAATAATGAACAATCACCATTGGTTTCATATTCCAACAATTAGGTCGCTGTTGCAAACCTGAAAAGTAGCAGCTGATTGTGTGTGTTGAGGCTGGATGAGAGATCACAGATAAAGGCTCATTGTGATGAAAAGAAGCCTGCAGGTCATTCATCTACCCAATAAAGAGCAGCAGATGCACACAATTACTCTTGTTATGACGCAGTGTTAGTTTGTGTGTGCGTGTACGTGTACATGTCTGTATATTTCCCTCAACAAATCCCATGCAGCAGTGGACACAGCCACCACCCTTCCTTTAGCAACACCCACAAATCCAACAACTGACCCCTGCAGCACACCTGAATACACTGAATACACTCCTGCGCTGGAGAAGAGAATGCATCCAAAGGTAAAACTAACTTTAAAAGTAATGATTAAGATATGTCATTTATATATAAGGCAGTGACCAGAGACTGATTATGGATTACATTTTGTTTTATAATGACAGAAAAGTATATGTTTTGTATTTTATGATGAATTTTCTTGTATTTCTTTTCAGCCTCGTATCAAAAAACATGATTGGTAGTTACCAAAATACTAATAGTTAAGTTTAAAAAAACAAACAGAAACCCCTCTCTTTAATAACTGTTAAATGTTTGGGAACACAAAATGGTAATGTGGAGAGTTTGAGTAATAGCTGGATAAAACAATAAGGAGCTGACTAATGTTGCAAGCATGGTCTCAGTTAACAAGTATTGTGTTGACTTGTGGATCTGCTCTTTGTTGTATGTGCGTATGGCCGTGAACAGGAGTCTTATGTTCACCAAGGATGCATTTATTTGACCAAAAACTACTGTAAAAACAGCAATATTGTGAAATAGTATTGCAATGTAATTTTTTTTTTTTTTTTTATAATGTAATTTATTCTTGTGATGGCAAAGCTGAATTTTTTGCATCATTACTCCAGTTTTCACTGTCTAATAATCTTGTTGAAATCATTCTAAGATGCTGATTTGCTGCTCAAGAAACATTTATTATTATTAAAAATATTGAAAACAGTTGCTCTGCTTAACATTTTACAAAGTTCCAAAGAAAATCATTTTAAATCATTTTTTTTTGTAATAATATAAATGTCTTTACAGTCACTTTTGCTCAATTTATTGTATCCTTGCTGAATAAATGTATCACTTAAATTAAATGTATAAATGTTTTATTTTTTGAAGCGTAGTGAATACAATGGGATAAAGCTATAGCTTTAGTATTCATCACCAGCATATGACAGAGGCATTTTATCTTTAAGTTATGTATGTACACAAGACAAGAAAAACACAAAATACTGCCCATTTTTCCAAGGGCAATATTGATAAGCATTGACAGTTAAAGATAAAAGAAGTGTTTTGAAACACTGTGTCTGTTCCTCATGTGCCCTTCAGCAGCTGTAATCATATTGTTGAAACTCAATCACACAGCACGTAATTCATGCCCTGCCGAAAGAGCCCATCAAGAACAAACCTGTCCTCAAGACATCCCAAAAGACTGAATAGAGACTTGAGCACTGTTACAATTACCGGTACTCTGTTTTCAATACCTGTTGGATGTTTGTTGGATGTGAATTAGATCAGGAGTTCTCAAAATTGTTAGGCTATCTCTAAACATCCAAGTACCACCTAGTGTCAACAATCTTCCCTCAGATAAAAAAAAGAAAAAAAAAAAGAAAGTTATTCAAGTGTACAGTTAAGGACTGTGAGCAATATGCCATTAGTTCATTTAATATTATTGTAGTTCAGATTAATCATGGAGCTGCAACATCATGCCTTGACCTTTCCCTGAACTACAGGAATATTATATAAATATATATCATTTTTCAGTAACACTTTACAATAAGGTTCATTAGTTAACAATGGTTAATATGAACTAAGAATGAACAATGCTTCTTCAGCATTTATTAATCTTAATATTGATTTCAACATTTACTAATACGTTATTAAAAGCAACGGTTGTATTTGTTAACATTAGTTAATGCACTGTGAACTAACATGAACAAACAATGAACAGCTGTATTTGTATTAACTAACATTAACAAAGATTAATAAATACTGTAACAAATGTATTGCTCATTGTTGGTTCATGTTAGTTAATACATGAACTAATGTTAACTAATGAACCTTATTGTAAAGTGTTACCATATTTTCTCCTAACACTTATATTAGAGTAATTTTTATACCAAAAAAATAAATAAAAGGACAATTAATATCACTTCTCGGAGCCAGGTTTTGTGCCAACAAGTCAAGTCAAGTCATCTTCATTTATATAGAGCTTTTTACAATACAGACTGTTTCAAAGCAGATTTACAGTGATAAAAGGAAATGAATGCAACAAAGATTGTTTTGGCTGTACAGCAGCTCTATAAGAAAGTCATTGTCTAGCTTAAGTAAGTTTTTAATTTATTCATTTCCATTGTAAAAATCACTAGTTATTAACTTAATGCATGCAGAATACAGTAATTGCTCCATATAACAAATGTTTCATCTGTGTGTCCAATTTGACTCGGATCTTAAAACAATTGGTTTCAGCATGTTCTTGCAGATTTAAAAAATGTTTTTGGATTTGTTAATGACATTTTTACATATTTGTAATTTATTTAATATTCAGGCCCTCAATCTGTTCTCTATGATAGGATATAATGGAGCTAAAGGCCTCTATGCTCAAATCATTCAGCATTCATATTCGAAAAGCAGAATAATACCTGAATTGTTGGAAAATGTGTGAGAAATGTATCAGTTTTCACAAAAAAATATTAAGCAGCACAACTGTTTTCTTTGATAATAATAAGAAATCAGCATCAGAATAACTTCCATTTAAATATATATTAATATAGAAAACAGTTAATTCAAATTGGAATAATACTTCACAATATTAAAGTTTTTACTGTTTTTTTTATTTTATTTTATTTTTATAAAAGAAATGCAGCCTGGATGCGCATACGAGACTTTTTTCAAAAACATTTAAACAATCTTACTGACCCCAAACTTTTAAACGGTATATCTCATAATACACTTTAGGGAAATGAAAACCATTTTCATTAATGGGGGTCTTTAGATGTGTTGTACCTGAATCATTGTAATATATAACATTGTGACATACAAATATTACATGTTGTCTCTAAATTAATTTGAGGTCATTGCAAGTATGATAATTAACAAACGTGAAAATACGATGGATCTGTGCTAATTTGAACAATAATTGTGTGTCTAGTGACAGAGGTCAATTATGGCTATGCTGAACCCTATGGACTGGATCAGCGAGAGCAGGGGCTCTCCTCGTCTGGTGCTTGTAGTTGTTTGTGTGGCCCTGCTACTGGATAACATGCTACTAACAGTTGTTGGTAAGTAAACAGCCATGCTAAACAAATGATAGATGTTGGAACATGGATGAAGAGATTTGCTGCCATTAAATGTAGCCTATATTTTATGTACCTGTTTGTGTAGCTGATCTTTCTGATTACAAGAAGGTGTCCACATAGTTTTTTTGACCATGTACATCATTGGTTTCCCTTTGAGTCTATTCTGTATATGCAAAAAGTCAAAACATTAGAGGAAATGTAAAGTAGGAGTAGTGTAAGACAAGCGACTCTGCTCTCAACAAGCCCATGACATTTACCAGCTTGCATCGGTTTGACCTCTGCCGCATACAGACCGCAGCAGAGGGGAAGGGCTATTCGCAAACACACACTCGGGCACAGGTACCAGCTGTTCCTTTTCCCATCCTCACGTCACCTCTCATTCTCCCCAGTTCCCATCATCCCAACCTACCTGTATGCCACAGAGCACCAGACACAAGAGCGCCCGTCTGCCACCCCGTCTGAGGCTCAGCCCACCTATACCTCCATCATCTCTCTGTACGACAACACCACCTACACCATCACAGTCACCACTGCCAACCTCACCATCTCCTCCAGTGCACTGAGCACTAATGGAAGTTCCGGGGTCAACAGGAGTTCTGCTGACCGACATGGGTGTAAAGAGGATAGTGAGTTTTTGGAAGAGGAGAATGTGAGGGTTGGGCTGCTGTTTGCTTCCAAAGCCCTGGTGCAACTCATGGTCAACCCATTTGTAGGCCCACTCACTAACAGGTATTTACATGACATGCTTAGATAAGATCATCTAAAATGACTGTTATTTATCTGAAGTATAATGAAAATAGAGGACTGAATGAATGAATTAAACTGACATCTGACGCTTGCCTTTTTATAGAATTGGATATCACATCCCAATGTTTGCTGGGTTTGTCATCATGTTTGTCTCCACAATAAGTAAGTTATATGATGTAAGTATAATTATGACAGGTGGTGCAGTGGTTCTCAAGGCCAGGATCAATGAACAGTTCAGTGTGCTCGTTGAATCCAGCCAAAGTAATTCCACTGGCAGAAAAAAACTTTTAATTGGTACTCTATTCAGTGCCTGTTTATATTATACAGTGAGGAAAATAAGTATTTGAACACCCTGCTATTTTGCAAGTTCTCCCACTTAGAAATCATGGAGGGGTCTGAAATTGTCATCGTAGGTGCATGTCCACTGTGAGAGACATAATCTAAAAAAAAAAAAATCCAGAAATCACAATGTATGATTTTTTTAACTATTCATTTGTATGATACAGCTGCAAATAAGTATTTGAACACCTGAGAAAATCAATGTTAATATTTGGTACAGTAGCCTTTGTTTGCAATTACAGAGGTCAAACGTTTCCTGTAGTTTTTCACCAGGTTTGCACACACTGCAGGAGGGATTTTGGCCCACTCCTCCACACAGATCTTCTCTAGATCAGTCAGGTTTCTGGGCTGTCGCTGAGAAACACGGAGTTTGAGCTCCCTCCAAAGATTCTCTATTGGGTTTAGGTCTGGAGACTGGCTAGGCCACGCCAGAACCTTGATATGCTTCTTACAGAGCCACTCCTTGGTTATCCTGGCTGTGTGCTTCGGGTCATTGTCATGTTGGAAGACCCAGCCTCGACCCATCTTCAATGCTCTAACTGAGGGAAGGAGGTTGTTCCCCAAAATCTCGCAATACATGGCCCCGGTCATCCTTTCCTTAATACAGTGCAGTCGCCCTGTCCCATGTGCAGAAAAACACCCCCAAAGCATGATGCTACCACCGCCATGCTTCACAGTAGGGATGGTGTTCTTGGGATGGTACTCATCATTCTTCTTCCTCCAAACACGTTTAGTGGAATTATGACCAAAAAGTTCTATTTTGGTCTCATCTGACCACATGACTTTCTCCCATGACTCCTCTGGATCATCCAAATGGTCATTGGCAAACTTAAGACGGGCCTTGACATGTGCTGGTTTAAGCAGGGGAACCTTCCGTGCCATGCATGATTTCAAACCATGACGTCTTGTATTACCAACAGTAACCTTGGAAACGGTGGTCCCAGCTCTTTTCAGGTCATTGACCAGCTCCTCCCGTGTAGTTCTGGGCTGATTTCTCACCTTTCTTAGGATCATTGAGACCCCACGAGGTGAGATCTTGCATGGAGCCCCAGTCCGAGGGAGATTGACAGTCATGTTTAGCTTCTTCCATTTTCTAATGATTGCTCCAACAGTGGACCTTTTTTCACCAAGCTGCTTGGCAATTTCCCCGTAGCCCTTTCCAGCCTTGTGGAGGTGTACAATTTTGTCTCTAGTGTCTTTGGACAGCTCTTTGGTTTTGGCCATGTTAGTAGTTGGATTCTTACTGATTGTATGGGGTGGACAGGTGTCTTTATGCAGCTAACGACCTCAAACAGGTGCATCTAATTTAGGATAATAAATGGAGTGGAGGTGGACATTTTAAAGGCAGACTAACAGGTCTTTGAGGGTCAGAATTCTAGCTATACAGGTGTTCAAATACTTATTTGCAGCTATATCATACAAATAAATAGTTAAAAAATCATATATTGTGATTTCTGGATTTTTTTTTTTAGATTATGTCTCTCACAGTGGACATGCACCTACGATGACAATTTCAGACCCCTCCATGATTTCCAAGTGGGAGAACTTGCAAAATAGCAGGGTGTTCAAATACTTATTTTCCTCACTATATTAAGTCATGCTAATTACTTTATGATGTGTGTCGTCATCATGTTATTTTGACGGTTAAGGTCAGCTTGAAATGGACATTTCTTCGTATGTAAAAAAAATTTGAGCACGTAAATTTTAATCGAAATGCATATCATTTATAAGCATTTATAGAGAATGTGAAGTTGACATCACGCCACATTGAATTTTGAGTAAACAGTTTCAGTTTTACTCCCACTTGTAAACCCACTGCCTTTAGGTGTAATCACGCCATGTCAGAATTACTGAGATTCCGACTTAAAAAGTGTTTAAAAAGTGTAAAAAGTGTTCACATCCTCGGTGTCACAGATTGGTGGCTGTAGGGAAGCTCAAGACGAAGGAATCAATTAAATAGTCTTTATAATTAACAGGAACACAGGTGAACGGGATCAATCAATGAAACACACTGGAAAAATAGGTCAAAGGCGACCTTGCGCCCAAAAGAGTCCATCTAGGGAGGGAGGGCGTGTGCCCTGGAGTCTTGGTAGGTCATGGAGGTCACGGGCAGGTGAGCAGGCCGGTGCCGGCAGACTAGGCAAGGAAGACAAGGAAGCTTGGCCACTGTGGCTGGGTACTTATAGTCGCCTTATAGCTACGGAGGTGTGTGCTGCCCAGTGGCTTTAGCCATCAAGGACAGCGTTGGGCTGGGCTTAGTTCTAGAGCTTTAGCGGCCTCCTGGCCAAGCTCTGGGGCTGAAGCGGGCTCCGGTGCAGTCTCAGGGGCTGGAGCGGGCTCGTGGACTGGAGCGGACTCTGGAGAGAAAAGATGTGTGTGTGTGGCCCAGATACACATAGTAACAGCAACATAAAGTGCAAGAACCATCTCTTCAATCTCTCCAGAGCCGGCAGGAAGAGCAGGCACTAGAATTTCACTAACCGGAACAGACTTGGGAATTTCAATCTCTGGAACAGATTTAGGAATTTTGGTCCCTGGAACAGATACAGGAATTTCACTCCTGTAATTCTGGAATGGACTCTGGGATTTCACTCACTGGAACGGACTCGGAGACTTCACTCTCTGGAACAGACTCAGAACTTTGCTCAGGGGCTGGAGCCGACACTGGCCTGTGCTCAGGGACTTGAACAAACTCTGGAATGGATTCATGAACTGGAGCGGGCTCTGGAACTGCTTTCTCTAGAGCGGGCTCGAGAATTTCAGTCCCTGGAACGGAATTGGGAATTAATTTCTCTGGACTTGGGAGTGTTGAACCATTTAGCAGAAAACAAAAATGTTACAAAATTAACCAAGCTCCCTTGAGGGTCATAAGTAGAATTAGAAATCCCATTTCTTTACTGTTTATTTAGCCCAGCATGATAAAATGAAATTTAATCATGGTCAGAATAATGTACAGTACTGTGCAAAAGTCTTAGGCATGTTAAGACTTAAAGCATTAAAGGTGCTCTAAGCGATGCCGGGAGTCGTAACTTCTTGTTGACATTCGAATTGTTGTCAAACAAAACGGAGGCTAGCTAGACCCTCCCTCCTCATCATCCCGTCTCCTCCCTCCTCCCCTCCCTTCCGGCATAAAGGAAAGTCAAAGTAGTCACTACAAACAAAGTTAAGTTTTACTGATACTTCATTCAATGTGTAATGTCACCAAGTTAGATAAATGCTTTTATATATTGCAGAACAGAATGCAGAAAAAGAGAAACATTATCTTAAAATCGCTTCGCCACCTGAGGTTATAACTATAGCTCCCATCCAAGGACGCAATAATAGCAAGATAACGTTAGCTTCGCGTTTCCCAGTGAACATAAACAACGGCACGTCGTAAACAAATTTAGTCAAAGTTGTCAACAGCCTATAAATGAACATTTTAATTCATAACAAACAGTGGGTGAAAACAATCATTCACACAAATTGTGGCCCTACTGTGAATTTGCTTGACCATTTACAATAGAGATTGATCGCTAGCTGCTAGAAACATATATGTTGCATTCACCAAAGTTAACGCTGACTGCATAGTTCTAGCTAATTACATTCTTGTGTTGGTTTGGCGAACATGAACGTCAGTTTAGAAAGAAATATGGATTTACCCACCAGTTCTGCAAAAACAGAGCAACTGAATGTCGGATTGGAATCCCTTCTGCCGAGTTCTCAAAGGTTTTTCCGATGTAAATTCGGTATTTCGCACGTTCCTTATCCTTGTCCCTCTTCTTTGCAATTTGTTCATCGGAACGTCGTCTCTTTGGTCGTGTGTTGGCCATAATTCAAACTTCCCTCTTCATGCTTCTCTCTCCTCCACACGCTCCACACCCACTTCATGTGCACGCGCACTAACCCCCCAAACCCCACCCTCAAATACTTCTTGTTTATTGGCTGGAACACTGTTTGTTGTGTTTCATGGTGTGGGTGAGCCCAGTTTGTTTTTGTTGCCGTTTGTGGAGCCTGTGGGGTCTAGAGAGACAATTTTTTTTACAGTGTGTTCTGGGGACAGGCAGCTAGCGGATAGTGAGGAGATGTTTGCTGTATGTGACAAAAAATGTTTTGGCCTAAAAAACGCGTGGCATCGCTTAGAGCACCTTTAACATGGGATATTAACATGCCTAAGACTCTTGCACAGTACTGTATCTTAGAAGCAAGTTCCAAAAAGTCTGCATACGGTCATCTTGGGTGAGGAGGGTTAAATGGAAGCGTGCAATTGTTAAATCCAGAATTTGATAAGTAACGTCTCGGTTACGTATGTAACCCTCGTTCCCTGAAGGAGGGAACGGAGACGTAGTCAGACGTACCATACTGATTGGGATCACGCTTAGGGAGCCTGTCATCATCGAGTATTGAAAAAACGAGCCAATGCACATTGGCGTGCAAGATTTGCATCTTGCGCTCCGCCCCGTAGCGCGGGTATAAATACGGAAGCGGATGCACGCACCACTTGTTTTTCGCTGAGGAGCCGAGCGGAGCCTGGAGTCAGTGGTGATCCAGCAATAGTGGCGACGGGACTACGTCTCCGTTCCCTCCTTCAGGGAATGAGGGTTACATACGTAACCGAGATGTTCCCTTTCAGTTTGGTCACATTCGACGTAGTTGGACGTACCATACTGATTGGGATCCAAATTAAAACGCCACCTAGTGCTGCCACCTTCCAGTGCCTAGCGAAAGCCTCCTGATCCCCCCGCAATTATTGAGGCAGAGATGGGATGGGACAGGGTTTAGGCCAGGGAAGTCCACTGCTGTTCCGCATGACCCACTCAGACAGACTTGGATAACACTGGGAAAGTGTGCCCTTACGGTGGAAAGGGAGACGCTGCGGAAGCCACATCCTGCCCGTAGGGAGGTATCATGTGGAGGTACACTTATGGACTGGGCGTTTCCGGGTAGTACAACATATGGAATGTCACTGAGGTGGCTCTGGCCTAAGCAGGTGGGAGATAACTCCGGTCAGAGACGGCAGAGCGGGCTCTGTCAAGCGAAAGACATGGGCTTGCCGAAGGGAGCCGTACTGTGGAAAGATTTACATATGGGATCGCCGTAGGGATCACAAAATATGGGACCCAGCCTAGCACAGGTTCCACCAATGCATACGAGTATTAGGCCAGGCAACGAACACTCTGCCACGTCTGTTGCCGAGGGGTGTGGAGGAACTCAACAAGGTTCGGCTAAAGAGGAACTCAACTGGAGAAAGAATGGCGCACATATCCAATCCATAGGAGGGGAATGGCGCAGCAAGCCGACACTTCGAGCGGGGCTTACAGTGTTGGTTGGCTTCTATGCGAAGAGAGCACACGGGAAGCTACCGGCTCGACACGTAGGATATAGAATCTAGAATTTGTTCTAAAAAACTCCTCCGGGGGCAGCACTTGCAGGTTCACCTCCTGGTCCTGAAAGGGAGTGGTAGGAACCTTGGGCACATATCCAGGGCGAGGTGAGAGTTGGCCGGCCCGAATTCCAGGCACGATTCGTTGACCGAAAATGCGTGCAGGTCCCCTACCCTCTCAATAGAGGCCAAAGCGGGGGGGGGGGGGGATCTGAGGGCTTCCCCACCCTATAACCAGTCCCCGTGGGCCCCTCATTCCTCTGTCGCACCACAGCTGGTGGAGCTCCCTGTGGAACATGCTGGTCCCTCTGCAAGTGGACCGACCAGCCGTTTCGTTCGGGGCTCCTCCTGAGGACAGGATGTCGATCGCTACATTGGAAGGGGAGCTGGACTCTGGAGATGATGACTCAGCTGTGCTACCTCCTTCTGGGAGAGTAGTGTTGCCCGAGCCAGATCCAGAAATGTCAGCTATGCTGAAACGGGCCGCAGAGCTTGTGAAGAACTATCTCGATGACTGGCTGATACTAGCTCAGTCTCGGGAGCAGTTATGCGAGCACAGGGACTTGCTGCTCCAGCACATCAGTCAGTTGGGTCTTCGGGTCAACTGGGAAAAGAGCAAACTCGCCCCCGTGCAGAGGATCTCTTTTCTCGGTATGGAGCTGGACTTGATCCACGGGAAGGCCGAGAAGGCTCGCTCTGCATGCCTCACAGAGGATTGTGTCCGGTCGGTGCTGAACTGCTTGAATACTGTCAAGAACAGAGCAGTGGTCCCACTGAAGCTTTTTCAGAGGCTCCTGGGGCATATGGCATCCGCAGCTGCAGTAACGCCGCTTGGATTGCTTCATATGAGACCGCTTCAGCACTGGCCTCATGGTCGAGTCCCGAGATGGGCGTGGCAGAGCGGCACACTCCGTGTGACAATCACCCCGGCCTGTCGCGAAACCCTCAGTCCGCGGTCAGACGCTTCGTTCTAGTACCCCTAGAACAAGTGTCTAGGTATGCTGTGGTCTCCACAGATGCCTCCAACACCGGCTGGGGGGCGACGTACAACGGGTATGCAGCTGCGGGGGTCTGGGTGGTCCCCCAACTGTATTGGCACATCAACTGCCTCGAGTTGCTAGCAGTACACCTTGCTCTGAGACGCCTCAAAACGCTGCTGCTCAACAAGCATGTACTAGTCCATACAGACAACACTGTGACTGTTGCGTACATCAACCATCAAGGTGGTCTACGCTCCCATTGCATGTCGCAACTCGCCCGCCATCTCCTCCTATAGAGTCAGAAGAATTTGAGGTTGCTTCATGCCACTTATATCCCCGGCCTGCTCAATCGTGCCACAGACGAGCTCTCACGACAGCCTGTGGCCCCGGGAGAGTGGAGACTCCATCCCCAAGCGGTTCAGCTGATTTGGGCCCACTTTGGGGCTGCACAGATAGATCTGTTTACCTCTCCGGACTCTTCCTATTGCCAGTTGTTCTGCTCCCTGACCGAGGGGACCCTCGGCACGGATGTAATGGCACACAGCTGGATCCGTGGCTTACGCAAGTATGTGTTTCCCCTAGTGAGCCTTCTTGCACAGACTGTGCAAAGTCAGGGAGGAAGAGGATCAGGTCTTGCTAGTTGCCCCTTATTGGCCCGACTGGACCTGGTTCCCCGAACTGATGCTCCTCTCGACAGCCCCTCCCTGGCCCATTCCTCTGAGGGAGGACCTTCTCTCTCAGGGATGGGGCACCTTGTGGCACCCGCGTACAGACCTCTGGAAACTCCATGTCTGGTCCCTGGACGGGACGCGGAGGTTCTAAGTGATCTACCACAAGCTGTCGTAGATACCATCACTTCTGCGAGAGCACCCTCACCCTCGTTCGTTGAGTGGTTTTCTTCTCACCGAGAAGACCCCCGAAGATGTTCGATCGTTACTGTGCTTTCCTTCCTGCAAGAAGGAAATATAATTGAAACGATTGGCTATGACGTACAGGCGCATTTGATAGACATTCGTAGCACCCAATAAATGGCTCTGGGCATTCGTAAACCACGCCTCAAATACGAGAAAATGAACATGTGGTTCCCAGACCACGTCTCAATGAGACTATAGGTCTGACGTTAGCCAGGCTAGTTAATTATAATAAACAGAATAAATAAAACTATAAGTATTCTTTAAAAAATAAGTTGAAATAATACAAATTGCTGACTTTAAGAAACACATATACTATCGATCATATGGAGAAAATGAAATACTATAAAAACCCTTTCAGTTATGACTTTTTTCCCATTAAATCGTAACCCTTGAAACATGAAACATTAAACATTTTTTTAAATCAAATATTGACATTTGAAAGTGAACATTTTTGTGAACTGTGTAGGAGCAACAATATAAAAATGATTGCTCATAAAGATGTTTGAAGTAGGCTACACTACTGTGAGCCACTGAGTGAGATTTTCCATATGTTGTTTGTTGACGTGGTTTATATAGTTTCACTTTATATGGCTAGTGCAAACTACAAATGAAATGAGGTAGACTCTGACTTTGAATGCTTTCTCCACAGTGTTTGCCTTCTCAGGGACATATGCACTGCTGTTTTTCGCCCGCTCATTGCAGGGAATTGGATCATCTTTTTCCTCTGTGGCAGGTATAATGGTTTATGTGGGATATAATGTACCAAATATGTGTAAGTTTGCAAAGACATGCAAAGTTTTGGGTCCGTAAGATTTTTGATGTGTTTCAATGATGTATCTTATATTCTCACAAAGGATGCATTTATTTGATCAAAAATACATTAAAAACAGTAATTTTGTAAAATATCATTAGTTTAAAATAACTGTTTTATATTGTAATATATTTTAAAATGTAATTTATTCCTGTTATGACAAAGCTGAATTTTTCAGTATTGTTTGATGAATAGAAAATTCAGAAGATCTGTATTTATTTGAAATAAAAATCTTTTATAATATTATAAATGTATGTACTGTCACTTTTGAGCATTTTAATGCAATCCTTGCTGAATAAAAGTATTAACTTCTTTAAAAAAATAAAAACAAAATCTTACTGACCCTAAATCTTTGACCGGCAGTGTATAGTGGAAATAAAAAGTCTATACACCCCTGTTAAAACAGCTGGTTTTTGTGATGTAAAAAATTAAACCAAGATAAATCATATCAGAACTTTTACACCTTTAATGTAAAAATGACAACCTATTAGATTAGATTAGATTAGATTAGATTAGAAAACTTTATTAATCCCTGTAAGGGGAAACTCATTTGCCACCATTGCACATTACAAACAATAGACAAATAAACATTAAAAAACAACAACAATCAGTACATACAAAAATTACACACCTTCATTAAAAAACCTAACTGCAGTAGGAATAAAAGACCTTCTAAGTCGCTCTGTAGAACACTGAGGCATTACTAATCTTCCACTAAATGAGCTTTTAAGTCAACTAAAGATACAGTGTAGTGGATGACCTTTGTAACACAGAATCATTTTTAATTTTGGCCTTGTTCTCTTCTCCAAAATGACCTCAAGTGAATCAGGATTAAGGCCAATAACCAAGCCAGCTTTTCTAATCAATTTATTAATCCTATTTTTATCATCTACAGCGATACTGCATCCCCAACAGAGCACTGCATAAAACAAAACACCAACCATGATTCCCTGATAAAAAACATAAAGAAGCTTCCTGCTGACACCAATAGAACTCAACATCCTCAAAAAGAATAGTCTTGATCGTGCCTTCTTAAAAACAGCTTCACTATTCTTCTTCCAGTTTAATTTACTGTCCAAATGGACACCAAGATATTTATAAGACTGAACAATCTCTATTTTCTGACCTTTAATTATCGCTGGTAGTATCACTTTTTTTCTTCTAAAATCAATGATCAACTCCTTAGTCTTCTCCACATTCAATTTTATGAAATGTTCATCATACCATGTAACAAATAACTCAACCTCTCTTCTATAGTCCACATCATTACCTTGATTAATTAAACCCACAAGGGCAGTATCGTCTGAAAACTTTTGTATACAACAAGATGTCTGAGTGTGCCTATAGTCAGCAGTATACAATGAAAATAGAAAGGGTGATTAAACTGTGCCTTGGGGGTCTCCTGTTTTAGTTAAAATAATGTCAGACATTTTATCACCCAGCCTAACAAACTGGGGTCGACATAGAAGATCATCCAATACCCACATAATAGTTGTACTATGTAGGTTACAACACAGTAATTTATCGGCTAAAACATGTGGTTGAATTGTATTAAAAGCACTAGAAAAACAGCACTGAATGCAATGCCACTGAAAACCAAAGCGACACATTTCAGAGAAAAATAAAAACATAATAAATAAATAATAACTAACTGCATATGTGTGAGCACTGTCCTGGACTAGTTGAAGCACCCTTTGATTTTATTACAGCACACAGTCTGTTTGGATAGGAGTCTTGGCACAGCTTGGCACATCTTGACTTGGGAATATTTTCACTCTTCTGAAAGGTCTTTTTATTTGCAGCTTTCTAGTAGACGTCAGAAGGTTCTAAACCATAACTGACTGATACTTGGAGCTATTCATGATTCCCTCCACCTTCACTAATATCCAGCTGGAAAAAAAACTGACTCAATTGATGCTGTCCAAACCATGCTTCTTTTTTTTTTTTGCTGATGTGCTGTTGTTTTTGCTCCAATCAAATCTTTAACAATTTTGGCCAAAAAGTTCAATCTTGATCTCTACAGACACATTTTCCACATGGTTTTGGTAAACTGAATGTTTTTGCATTTGAATGGTTGATTTTTTTTTTGTCGGAAAAGGCTTGCCATCCTGCCCTATAGTCCAGACAGATGGAGAATACGTGAGATAGTTTTCATATGTAGGGAGCAACCAGTACTTTCCAGAAAGAGCTGTAACTCTTTTAATGTTGCCTCTTGACAGCCTCCCTGACCAGTGTCCTCTTTTTGTCTTTCAGTCAATTTTGGAGGGATGCCCTTTTCTTGATAATATCACTGTTGTGCCATACTTTCTCTTTCTCTTAAGGCTGTCTTTACTGTGTTTCATGGTGTATCTAATGCCTTGGAAACTTCTTCGCTCACCTGAGCTATACATTCCCATTAATGCTTTGTAAGCTCTTTGCGGCCCATGGCTCTTGTAGCATGCAACCAAGAAGATGTCAGAAGTTTTTTACAAGAACAGCTGAGGTTTATTTGGAGTTTATCAGAGACACTTCAGGTGAATACAGGTGTATACTATTTCACATAAGCCTAATAATTAGTTTATTCAGAATTAGGGTGTGCACACTTGAGCAGTTAAGCTTTTTTTCTCTGAAATGTGTCACTTTGGTTTTCAGTGGCATCACATAGGTTGTAATTTTTACATTAAAGCTACAAAAGTGATTTATCTTTTTTTCATTTTATTTTTTTACTTTTTATATCCACTGTATTTATGATAAAAATGACTGTGTACTTCTGAAGGTCTGGGAATGTTAGCAAGTGTTTACACAGATGACAATGAGAGAGGAACTGCCATGGGATTTGCACTGGGAGGACTTGCCATGGGAGTGCTCAGTAAGTTAATGTAGTACTGTATTTTTTTCTATATTGTGCTTTACAGTCACCCTTATTTATATAACGCTTTTTACAATACAGATTGTTTCAAAGGAGCTTTACAGTGATAACAGGAAAATAATGCAACAACGTTTGTTTCGGCTGTACAGCAGATCTAGAAGAAAATAGTGTCATAGTCAAGCTTAAGTAAGTTCAGTGAAGGTTAATTTCTGTTGTAAAAAAAGTTATTGATTTAGTTCATCTATCTATACATCCGCTCTGGAGAAAACAGTGATGTCATCGTCCAGCTCAGTTCACTTCTCATAATGGTACCAATGCAGGACACCATTATATGACACCATAATATGACGCTATATAACAATGTAAAGTAACATCATGTAATGTACCAAATTATAACATCTGAAAATGACCAGCAATTATAATGCAACTAAATGAAGGTGACAGAATTCGTGCCACAAACGACAATTTTTGACAATGCAAAATGTGCTCGTTTCAGTTGGAGCGCCATTTGGCAGTGTTATGTACGAGTTTGTTGGTAAAAGTTCTCCGTTCCTCGTCCTTGCCTTTCTAGCTCTGTTTGATGGAGGTAAGACATTAGTAAAACTAATAATGAATACGCTCCTTTGGCCAGTTACATTAAATTAAGTTGATTTATCGAATTGTTTTCAATACCCAGCCTTCCAGCTCTGCATCCTTCAGCCCTCAAAAATATCTCCAGGGGTGAGTAGCATTCATTTATTAAAATGAGAGATATTAAAACTGATAGATGAGAAATGTTTGAAATGAGAAATGCATTACTGTTACTATGATAAGTTGGAATGATTTTTATGTGTCTTCTGTTCAGAGTGTGGAAGGAACACCATTACTTACCCTGCTGAAGGATCCCTACATACTCATTAGTGCAGGTGTGTTTGTAAATAAAACCAAATCAAATACTTCCTCAAATACTGCCCACAATCAAACCAGTTTAAAAAGTTGTTGTGGAGGTGTGCTAGCTGTTTCTGTAATTGCTTGTGTGCCTCCATAAAATCGTGGCTGTATGTTTTGATGTGAGCAGCTAAAACGATTTGTAAATGAAGCGGATGAAGAGCTATGTTGAGTGAATGATGAGTAAGATTATGGTTCCTGTATATAATTACAGGATCTTTGTGCTTTGCAAACATGGGGGTGGCTATTTTAGAGCCCACTCTTCCCATCTGGATGATGCAAACAATGTGCTCGCCAAAATGGCAGCTTGGTAAGAAACTCTATTATTCCAAGTCATTAAAATGATTGAAACAACTTCACTTCCTGCTTATTTAGATAATTTTATCTGATTCCTGTTTGCTTCCTCTCTGACAAATTTAATGTTAAAGTAATTTACTTGAAAGAATTCAGAACCATTATATCATTAGTATAACTTCCTTAGTGAGAAATAAGTGAAACGTGTTTTTTTGAGAAGATCTTTGGTTTCTCTGTGTAGTTCAATCAACTGGTAAGAGTTAAAAGAAGCCAGCCAGTAAGAGGTTTCTGATGGTTCTGATGAATTTGTTAAATATTTTTTCTGTGTTATGTCTGTCTGTCTGTTGACTGAATTAATTGTAGCCACTGATATTGCAGGTATGGCTTTCCTACCAGCCAGTGTTTTTTACCTCATTGGAACCAATCTATTTGGTATACTGGCCAATAAAATGGGAAGGTAACAGCTAAAAGTAATTTTGTGTGTGTGTGTGTGTGTGCGTGCGTGCGTGCGTGTAGGGGGGGGGGTGGGGTCTACAGAGGCAAGATTTGCATAATTTAGAAATGTGTCTCTTTGATTTAGGTGGTTGTGCTCCATGATTGGCATGCTTATAGTTGGCATCAGTCTGCTCTGTGTGAGTATCACAAATCATGTTGCATTACACTTTAAGAACAGCAAGGCCCATGAGTGCTTGAATTATGTATAAAACAACTACACTGCCCTTCAAAAGTCAGTACATTTTTAAGGAAATTAATCATTTTATTCAGCAAGGATTCATTAAATTAATCAAAAGTGACAGCAAAACCATTTATAATGTTACAAAAGATTTTTTTTTTTTTAAATAAATGCTGTTCTTTTAAATGTTCTCTTCATACAAAAAATACTGACAAAAATGTATCTTGGTTGCCACAAAAACATTATAAAAATATTGCACCAAATTAGCTTTATATTATGATTTCTGAAGGATCATGTGACACTGAAGACTGGAGTAATGCTACTGAAAATGTAGCTTTGTCATCACAGGAATACATTTAGTTTTAAAATATATTTAAATAGAAAATAGTTGTAATTGTAATAATATTTCACCATATTTTTGTTTTACTGTATTTTTGATCAAATAAATTGAACATTCGTGCAAATAAGATACTACTTTCAGATTTAAAAATCTTACTGACCCCAATCTTTTAAACAGTACTGTGTATATATAAAAGGACTGTGGTGATTGTAATAATCAACGATATCAACATAGACGACACAGAATAATAAACAGACAAAATTAAAGATTTGAATACAGAGGGAGAGTAATCGAGGTAAAACAGAACAGGTGCAGGAACTAATTAACAACCAGGGAAATGACTGGGAACTGAGGCAAAACAGAACATAGCACTGACTGAAAAAACTAAACCAAAACACAACATACACATTACAGTAACATTATATGAATTTGTTGTAGGTTCCCTTTGCCAAAAACATCTATGGTCTTATTGGTCCCAATGGAGGGTTGGGATTTGCTATTGGTGAATATTATTTCATTAATTCTCATTCAGTATTAAAGAGTCTGTTTACCAAAAAATGAAAATTCTGACATAATTTACTCATGACTTTCTTCTGTGGGGCACAAAAGTCAATTCAGGTCAAGTCACCTTCTTTTATATAGCGCTTAAAAAAATACAGATTGTTTCAAAGCAGCTTTACAGTGATAATAGGAAACTAGATGCGAAAGATCGTAGAGACAAACTTTAAGTTGGCTTGGAAAAGTTTGGAAGAGAAGTTTAAAGTAGTTTGAAGTATTACATTATTACTTGATTTTGTCTTTCTCTATCCTTTTATAACAATTAAAAATATTTTGTTGCCGTCACATGAAAAACGATCAAATTGTCAAATAATTGTTCTGGGTGGTTGCTAGGTGGTTGCCATTGTGTTCTGGGTGGTTGTTATGAGATAGAATGGAAAATGAGTCTGGATGGATTAGAAATAGTACATAGAGCGGCAGCTGATGAAGTCTGATGAGCCTCTCCAACTGTCAACATTTGAATTTAGTTTAGAGTTAGAATGAAAGAGAGAAAGAAAGAAATAGATAGATAGATAGATATAGATTAGTTAGAAAGAAAGAAAGAAAGAAAGAAAGAAAGAAAGAAATCTTAAATGAGTCTCAATAAATTAGAAACAGTACATAGAAAGCAGCTGATGGAGTCTAATGAGCCTCTCCAACTGTCAAAATTTGAATTTAGTTTGAAGTTAGAAAGAAAGAAATATAAGATAGATAGATAGATAGATAGATAGATAGATAGATAGATAGATAGATAGATAGATAGATAGATAGATTAGTTAGAAAGAAAGAATGAAAGAAAGAAAAGAGAGAGAGAAATAAAGAAGGAAAGCTTAAATGAGTCTCAATGAATTAGAAATAGTACATAGAGCGGCAGCTGATGAAGTCTGATGAGCCTCTCCAACTGTCAACATTTGAATTTAGTTTAGAGTTAAGGTGATGATACACAGGGCAACTTTTTGAGCAATGTTGCTGGGCAATCTTGCCGAGCGATTGTTGCTTGGGCACTTTCCCATTGAAAATGGGCAATACATTTCTATCTGGATGATTTAGATCAGTCGTGGGCCCCGTGTCTCATCTGGTTGCCTGTTGACGGCAACATTGCTCAGCAACATTGCTCAAAAAGTTGTCCTGTGTATCATCACCTTTAGAATGAAAGAGTTTGAATTTGAATTTATACAGTTGAAGTTTGAATAGTCTTGGCTCAATTTGAACATTCCGCAATGAAAGTCTATGGGATTTTTCCAAGTTTTGATCAGCAATTTTAGGAAAACCGTTAGTATGATCAGTCTGAAACGAGCAAGCAACTCGAGTCAGAACAGTTTGAAGGTTTAGTCTGAGTTTAGTGGTTGTAGCTTGAACAGTTTAGGAGGAGTAGCGTAGAGAAATTTTGGCTAAGAAGAATAACTAGAATGTACATTTCCTGAAGAAAATGTGAAGTGGTGCTTGCAGTGGCAAAATTCGCCACTGGGCAGATGCTAACACAATTACCATGTTGTGATACCATGATATACCACGTTTATTATTTGATATACCAGCATTATTTACCACGATTTACCATGTTTCTAAGATGATTTACTACGATTTACCACATTCCAGCATGATTTACTATGATTAACATGTTGTTAGAATGATGCTAGCAGGATTAGCATGTTGTTACCATGATTAGCATGTTGGTAGAATGATGCTAGCATGCTTTTAACAAGATGCTAGCATGATTAGCATTTTACTAGCATGTTTTTAGCTAAATGCTAACATGATTAGCATGTTGCTAGCATTATGCTAGCTTGATTAGCATTTTGTTAACATGATGCTAGCTTGATTAGCATGTTGTTAGCATGATGCTAGCTTGATTAGCATGTTGGTAGCATGATGTTAGCATGATTAGCATGTTGGTAGCATAATGCTAGCATGATTAGCATGTTGCTAACATGATGCTAGCTTGATTAGCATGATGTTAGCATGATGCTAGCTTGATTAGCATTTTGCTAGCATGATGCTAGCATTATTAGCATGTTGCTAACATGTTTTTAGCAAGATCCTGTTGCCAGGTGGTTGCTAGGGTGTTGCTAGGCAGTTGCTAAAGTGTTCTGGGTGGTTGCTAGGCAGTTGCTAGGGTATTCTTGGTGGTTGCTAGGCAGTTGCTAGGGTATTCTTGGTGGTTGCTAGGGCGTTGCTAGGTGGTTGCTAGGGTGTTCTGGGTGGTTGCTATGGTGTTGCTAGGCAGTTGCTATGGTATTCTGGGTGGATACTAGGGCGTTGCTAGGCAGTTGCTAGGTGTTCTGGGTGGTTGCTAGGCAGTTGCTAGGTGTTCTGGGTGGTTGCTAGGCAGTTGCTAGGGTGTTCTGGGTGGTTGCTAGAGTTTTTTGGTGGTTACTAGAGCATTTCTAGACGTTGCTAGGGTGTTCAGGGTGGTTGCTAAGGTATTTTTGGTAGTTGCTATGGTGTTACTAGGTGGTTGGTAGTTGTCAAATATGGTTACTATGGAGTTTTTATAGAGTTCTTAAAATCTTTAATAACGAGTGCCTTCAGAACGGCCGAATAGGCACAAGCATGGAGCGATATCGCAAGGCTACGAGTGTGATATTGCTTTAAAAAAAATTTAAAATTAAAAAAATAGTTTTTATTGGTTTAGGGTGGTTGCTAGGGAGCTCTTAGTGGTTGCTAGGGTGCTGTAACTGGTTGCTAGGGTGTGGCTATGAAGATTTTAGGCCATTACTTATTGGCTGCTTAATAATATAAATCCTCTGAGGGAGAGAGGGAGAGACGCAGGGGTGTCAGGCCCTTTGGAGTCTGTGTGTGTGAAAACGTCGGTTTGGATTTTATTTTTTTAGAATGCCCCATGTTAAGTCAATGGGACTTTTTTGGCCGCTTTTTCGTCCGCTGTGCGAACATCGTACACCCGATCGCTTAGAAAAGTCATAGCACACCTCCCCTCAATGAGCCGGTCGATTTGACACCTCACTCAGGGACAAACGGTGCGGTGCGAGTTACGCACCAAACTTTGTGTGGAATAATAAGTATGAGCAATAACAATAGTGTTGCTTTGAAAAGCACCACTAACTAGAATGTACATTTCCTGAAGAAAATGTGAAGTGGTGCTTGCAGTGGCAAAATTCGGCACGGTTACTAGGGTTTTTCTAGGCGGTTGCTATGGTGTTCTGGGAGGTTTCCAAGGTATTCTGGGTGGTTGCTAGGGCGTTGCTAGGCGGTTGCTAGGGTATTATGTGTGGTTGTTAGGGCGTTGCTAGGCAGTTGCTAAGGTGTTTACCATAGTTTACCATGATTTACCACAATTTACTATAGTTTACCATGATTTACTATAGTATACCATGATTTACCATGTTCAAGTATGATTTACTATGATTCTAGCATGATTTACCATAGTTTAACAAGATTTACCATAGTTTACAATGATTTACCACAATTTACCATAGTTTACCATGATTTACTATAGTATGCCATGATTTACCATGTTCAAGTATGATTTACTATGATTCTAGCATGATTTACCATAGTTTACCAAGATTTACCATAGTTTACCATGATTTACAACGATTTACCATAGTTTACCATGATTTACTATAGTATACCATGATTTACCATGTTCAAGTATGATTTACTGATTCTAGCATGATTTACCATAGTTTACATTGATTTACCCCAATTTAAAATAGTTTACCATGATTTACTATAGTATACCATGATTTACCATGTTGTAGTATGATTTACTATGATTCTAGCATGATTTATCATAGTTTACCATGATTTACCAAGATTTACCATAGTTTACCATGATTTTAGTATACCATGATTTACCATGTTCAAGTATGATTTACTGATTCTTGCATGATGCTAACATGATTATCATGTTGCTACCATTATGCTAGCATGTTTTACCATGGTGCTAGCATGGTTTACCATGATTTACCACGATTTACTATAGTATACTATGATTTACCATGTTCAAGTATGATTTACTGATTCTAGCATGATTTACCATAGTTTACCATGATTTACCATAGTTTACCATGATTTACTATAGTATACCATGATTTACCATGTTCAAGTATGATTTACTGATTCAAGCATGATTTACCATAGTTTACCATAGTTTACCATGATTTACCACGATTTAGCATAGTTTACCATGATTTACTATAGTATACCATGATTTACCATGTTCAAGTATGATTTACTGATTCTAGCATGATTTATCATAGTTTACCATGATTTACCATAGTTTACCACGATTTACCATAGTTTACCATGATTTACTATAGTATACCATGATTTACCATGTTCAAGTATGATTTACTGATTCTAGCATGATTTATCATAGTTTACCATGATTTACCATAGTTTACCACGATTTACCATAGTTTACCATGATTTACTATAGTATACCATGATTTACCATGTTCAAGTATGATTTACTGATTCTAGCATGATTTACCATAGTTTACCATGATTTACCACGATTTAGCATAGTTTAGCACGATTTACTATAGTATACCATGATTTACCATGTTCAAGTATGATTTACTGATTCTAGCATGATTTATCATAGTTTACCATGATTTACCATAGTTTACCATGATTTACCATAGTTTACTATGATTCTAGCATGATTTACCATAGTTTACCATGATTTACCATAGTTTACCATGATTTACCACGAATTACCATAGTTTACCATGATTTACCATTGTTTACCATGATTTACCACAATTTACTATAGTTTACCATGATTTACTATAGTATACCACAATTTACCATGTTCAAGTATAATTTACTGATTCTAGCATGATTTACCATAGTTTACCATGATTTACCATAGTTTACCATGATTTACCATTGTTTACCATGATTTACCACAATTTACCATAGTTTACCATGATTTACTATAGTATACCACAATTTACCATGTTCAAGTATAATTTACTGATTCTAGCATGATTTACCATAGTCAAGTCTAGTCATTTTCATTTATATAGCGCTTTTAACAATGTAGATTGTTTCAAAGCAGCTTTACAGAGATAAATGTATAATTTAATGTAAAGTAGTACTTTAACGCATAGTTTACTATGATTTACCATAGTTTACCATGATTTACCACGATTTACCATAGTTTACCATGATTTACTATAGTATACCATGATTTACCATGTTGAAGTATGATTTACTATGATTCTAGCATGATTTACCATAGTTTACCATGATTTACCATAGTTTACCATGATTTACTATAGTATACCATGATTTACCATGTTGAAGTATGATTTACTATGATTCTAGCATGATTTACCATAGTTTACCATGATTTACCATAGTTTACCATGATTTACCACAATTTACCATAGTTTACCATGATTTACTATAGTATACCATGATTTACCATGTTCAAGTATGATTTACTATGATTCTAGCATGATTCAGATTTACCATAGTTTACCATGATTTACCATAGTTTACCATGGTTTACCATGATTTACTATAGTATATAGCCAGCAGCCATATCACCCTGTAGCCCAAGACTGGTTGCCCACTGAAGCTAAGCAGGGCTGAGCCTGGTTAGTACCTGGATGGGAGACTCCTGGGAAAACTAGGTTGCTGCTGGAAGAGGTGTTAGCGAGGCCAGCAGGGGGTGCTCACCCTGTGGTCTGTGTGGGTCCTAACGCCCCAGTATAGTGACGGGGACACTATACTGTCAAAGAGCACCGTCCTTTGGATGAGACGTTAAACCAAGGTCCTGACTCTCTGTGGTCATTAAAAATCCCAGGATGTCCTTCGAAAAAGAGTAGGGGTGTAACCCCGGCATTCTGGCCAAATCTGCCCCTTGGCCTCTGTCCATCATGGCCTCCTAATCATCCCCATATACTGATTGGCTTCATCACTGTCTCCTCTCCACCAGTAAGCTGGTGTGTGGTAGGCGTTCTGGCGCAATATGGCTGCCATCGCATCATCCAAGTGGATGCTGCACATTGGTGGTGGTTGAGGAGATTCCCTCTTCCATGTAAAGCGCTTTGAGGTCTCAGAAAAAGCGCTATATAAATGTAACGAATTATTATTATTATTATTATTATTATACCATTATTTACCATGTTCTAGTATGATTTACTATGATTCTAGCGTGAGTTATCATAGTTTACCATGATTTACCACGATTTACCATAGTTTACCATGATTTACTATAGTATACCATGATTTACCATGTTCTAGTATGACTTACTATGATTCTAGCATGATTTACCATAGCTTACCATGATTTAGTCAAAAGAGCCAAGCCCCATCTCTATACGATGTTTTGATGCAGAGATATACGTTTTGCTAAACGGTTGCTAGGGTACTCTGTTTGGTTGCTATTGAGTTGCTTGGCAGCAGCCAATGATGAAACTGCAAAGGCTTCTTGTCAGTATGAATGATATAAACCAACTCCCATGCCTCTGTGACCTTCAGAATGGAAGATATCCCTCTTTGGATTTTGGTTGCTAAGGTGCTCGACAATGGTTGCTATGAAGGGGCTAGACAGTGTTGAGGTGATTCAGACTGGCTGTTTGCAGCCCCGAGTCAAATGAGACCACCCTCATGTTTCTATGACAATTCAGTCCGGAGATATCCCTTTGATCTCTTTCAATGGAAGTCTATGGGACTTGTTGCTAAGGTGCTCTAAATGGTGGCTAGGGCGTGGCTTGATAGCTTCACACTGATCCTGAGGGACTGATTGGTCGTCTGAGTAAAATGAGCTTGCCCCCTTGTCTCTATTGACACTGTGATCCAGAGCTACGTTCAATACAAAATCCCTATGCAATTTACCATAGTAGGAAAAGCATGTGTGTTTCACGGGACATTCCTTCCCCATAGTAAGTCAATGGGGCAACTTTGGGACGCTCCTGCCCCCCAGGGGTGCAACTTTGACCCCATGTGAGGTATGTTCTTACAGAGCCTGTCAGCCTCTTCAAATGTGGCAAATCACACGTTTCTGCAAAATCCTCGCTCAGAGCTACGAGTGCTCAAAGTTCGTCGCAATGTTAAGTCAATGCGTTTTTTTTGGCCCGTTTTTCACCCCTGGAGCGAACGCCGTACCCCCGATCGCTTATAAAAGTCATAGCACACCTCTCCCAAATAAGTCGCACGTTATGACACCTCATTCATGGATCTTTGACAAAAGCTGCGGGAGTAGTTACGCGCCAAAAAAAGAAGTGGAATAAAAAAAATTAAAAAAAAGTATGGAGGATAACAATAGTGATGCCTTGCTTTCAGCAAGCACCACTAATAATAATAAGTATGGAGAATAACAATAGTGTTGCTTTGAAAAGCACCACTAATAATAAGTTTAAATAGGATTTCAGTAAGTTGGCTTTCTCAAGCCAACTTAATAATAAGTTTAAATAGGATTTCAGTAAGTTGGCTTTCTCAAGCCAACTTAATAATAATAAGCTTAAATACAATATCAGTATGTTGGCTTTTCCAAGCCAACTTAATTAATGGAACAGATTGTTTTGGTTTTACAGCAGCTCTAGAAAAAAAGTTATTGTCCAGCTAAAGAAATTTATTGATTCACTTCCGTTGTAAAAATCATTAATTTAGGGCCCGCCTACACGACACCATTTTAACTGAAAACAGAAAACTTTTAATGCGTTCTGGCCATTCATTTGCATGACACTAGTGTTTGGTGGCTTGAGGACGCAAACTTTGAAATAGGTTCCAAGGTGCAAATTTTGTAAAGTTTTGAAACATTTTGAAACCGTTATCATCTCCGTGTAAACTTAAAAAACATGAATCTGTGAAAACGGTGACGGCGTGCACATGCATATTATGTGTTTAGTCTATAGGTATGCACGTTTGAATATATATGTGCGCAAAAGTAGATACAGTTTTTAAAAAATGTCTCTGTGTTGTTGCCCATACAATGGAAGTCAGCAGGGTCCAATTTTGTTTTGGACCCCATTGATTTTCACTGTATAAGCAAAAAAATTATTTATCTTTTGTGTTCCACAGAAGAAAGAAAACATAACATTTTTGAGTGAACTATGCTTTTAACATACATAACTCATAAGGAAACATACATAATTTTGTTTTTTTGTGCATGTAGGAATGGTTGATTCTTCTATGATGGCAATAATGGCTTACCTAGTGGATATCCGACATGCCTCTGTGTATGGAAGCGTGTATGCTATTGCTGATGTGGCACTCTGCATGGGATTTGCTGTTGGTAATTGCACCTCAATGCATATGTACTTGAATATATTTTTATTAATAGACATGTTTTGTGCAATTTATTCCTATAGGAAGCTGTTTACACAATACTGTTTTCAACTAAAACCTGAAAACTTTTTATGCATTTTGGCCATTTATTTACATGACAACAGTGTTCTGGGGCCCTGAAAATGCAAATGCTTAAAAACGGGTTTCAAATTGCTAGTTTTTGAAAACAATATTGTTGATGTCATTGTTTTTCTTTACAAAGTGACATCACCAACTACTGGCCTGGCATGCATAATACAGCATTTTTATTCAGTTTTGCAGATCTGTGTGATGTGTGCGGTTAATTTTGACAACGTTGTCACCTGTATGCAAAAAATGAATAGAAAAACGTTTCCATTTTTATTACACCGTTGTTGTGTAACCGTTACCTAGTTACAAAAAAAAAACACATCCCATTTAGATCTATTTTCAAAACTTCTAATGTGTTGTGTAGTGTAGTGTTTGCTCACCCTAAGAGCTCTGGGAGCCAAATTAACTCTTCCTTCTTTGTGCGTTCATGCTGTAGGTCCATCTACCGGTGGGGCAATAGTAAGAGCTATCGGCTTCCCTAATCTCATGGTGATCATCGGCGTAGTCAACATCCTGTATGCACCCCTTTGCTTCTTCCTTAAAAATCCAGCTGTTCGGGAAGAGAAGATGGTGAGATTCACGCATGTAACTGTTCCTGCATGTCTTTATCAATATGCTTACAAATGTTTCATAATGAAGGCTGACGCTTGTTTCTAAAGGCTATTATAAATCAGGAGTGTCCAATGCATGTGAAGAGCTACAATACACAGCGTGGGAACAGAGAATTCCCCCTGAGTGATGACAGTGAGGAGGACACTGAAGAGTGATGTACACATACTCATAAAGGGACTTGTCAACGAATCATCAATCTTTACAGGTTTAAACAATATTGTGAACAATATTGTAACTTTACCCATCCTTCAATATATGATTACATTTTTTAGTACAAATAGTTAGTGCAACATAAATATTGTTTTCTTAGCTGTACACTTGTGTAATTGTTGTTTATCATGTCTTTTGTCAGTTGGTTTGAATGAAATAAATGGGCCTATAATTTGTCAACTTGATTTGATTGTTTTCATTGTGATGTGTCGTACCCTTTAGTAGGGTGACCACAAGTCCCGAAATTGGAGCTTTGTCCAAGACGTAAGCAGTGTCCTGCATTTCAATTGTGTCTGTATTGTTTCCACCCTCCCAGAAATACACAATACCACAATAAAAATATGATACTAAAAAATGTGACTGGTGTTTAAATGTCATGTTCTAGATAGAGCAGGGAAAATAACCAACCTCTGATGACGACTGGACGAAGCAAAGGAATCGATGTGGACCTCATTAAAAGATGTTAAATATAGCTACACCATGCAGCCAGGATTTCTTCACATACTGGAAAATAACTGATCATTACCTGCCAGGCAAATGCATTTAATAAAATGCAGTCCCATAGAAATGGAATTATCTCCAATAATTCATTGACAAATCTGTCTAATGAATGAACATGCATTTCCCCAGAACATTTTGTGTATTATTATTGTTTGTATATTGCCTTTTTATATTGTATAGTGTTATGCATCCCTGATGATATAACTACTAGTTAATGTAGCCCCATGTGGTCCTTCCCATCAAAATATTCCTCTTTAATGACTCACACTTTGGTGGACATCACCTTCTCATACAAATGCAGTGTGTGTTTATTATATTTATCAGAGTATAAATGGACACAAACTGGCAGCTTACTCCAACCATGCAAATGAGTCAGCTTTTCAAACAAAAGGAACTTTCCCCTCTTGAGAATTGCAACTTTCTCATCAAAGGTGAGAACTTAAAGAACTCTGTGGAACTTAAAAGCCCTCCACACGCTCGCTGGCTTCTGCTCCTGATTGCTGTTCACGTGAAACTGCCAGGCTCCACACACAGAGCCATGTGTACCTTCCTCGACCATAACAGAATTAACTAACTCCACAAGTTCACCATTGCTTCTTCAATCAACGTGGAAGAAATCGATTGCAACTTTAGCACCATCGAACCGAACTATCAAGACTTTCTCATCGGTTTTTCAGTCACCTTCACTTTCCATTCTACCCATGTATGCGTGATTGTGTGTATGTGTTTGTTTAGATTAGTTATGTGTTTGTGATTTAGTTAAATAAAACTTTTGTGCACATTTGTGCAAATTAATTCTGGTCTGTGTAGTAGACTGGGGTTCTCATGTTGTGAAATGCTGTTATGTGATTGGTTCTTGAGATCACGTGGTTCAGGGGAATCAGGAAGCTCGGAAGTGAGCTGCAGAGCAATGTGTGTATCTGCTGATGTTTTGGCTGTTTTCAGTAAACGTTATTGAGTTATTCAAATCACGTCTACCGCGTCTTGATCTAACCCCAAGATATTACATTGGCGACGAGGATGGCGCTAATAGGACGAGTGGAAGAGTTCAAGGAGTTGCGGGAGGATTTCGCATCCTACCTGGAAAGATTTGAACTATGGCTATTGGCAAACGAAATAAAAGCAGAAAAACAGGTCAGTATATTTTTTAGCGTGCATTGGACCAGAATCTTATGGACTGCTGAAGAACTTGGTCATACCAAAGAATCCAGTGGGGATGGAGGCATTAAAGTTAATGTGAAAGTGTGTGATGAGGACATTAGCATGCAGTTGGATACTGGTGCGGCAGTGTCCCTTGCATCTGAAGTGTTGCACCAAAATAAGTTTTCGCATTTACCCATTAAAAAGCCCAACATCAGATTAAAAGCGTATTCAGGAGAAATAATTCCCCTTCTTGGCTATGTTCATGCACCAGTGCAGTATGGGGACCAGAAAGCTACACTGCCTCTCATCATAGTGAAAGGTAACAGGCCTGCTCTGCTTGGCCGAAATTGGCTGGAGAAGCTGAAGCTGGACTGGAGGAATATTTTCACAGTCGAAAAAGGAACTAAACACGGCGACCCGGAATTACAAGCAGTGCTGCAGCGCCACGCTGTGGTGTTTTCTGAGAAGGTCAGTGCCATAGAGGAGTTTAGAGCAACAATAAGAATGCAGCCGGATGCACAGCCAGTCTTTTGCAAAGCCTGCCCTGTGCCATACTCATTGAAAGAGGCTGTGGAAAAAGAACTGGATAGGTTAGAAAAAAGAGGGAATAGTTTCCAAAGTGGATCGTAGCAAAGGGGGGCCCCGATCGTAGTTGTACCGAAGGCCGATAAATCCATCCGCATCTGTGGGGATTACAAGGTCACAATAAATAACCAGCTGGAAGTAGAGACTTACCCTCTGCCCAACACTGAGGATTTATTTGCGACCCTAGCAGGAGGGAAGTGGTTTTCAAAGTTAGATCTCTCTCATGCTTACCAGCAGTTGAGATTGGACAAAGACTCTGAAGAGTATTTAACCATTAATACTCACAGAGGACAGCTATAGGGTTGCCAGCGCACCATCAATTTTCCAATCAGTGATGGACCAGATTTTACAAGGGCAAGAAGGGGTGACTTGTTTCCTGGATGACATCTTACAAAAGCCCTGTACTTAAAAAGGCTGGATGCAGTGTTGAGCTCTCTTGCACGCTATGGCTTGAGAGCAAAGTTGGCCAAGTGCAGATTTCTACAGTCAAGTGTACAGTATTTGGGGCATCGGATAGACCAGGAAGGCCTGCACCCCACTCAGCACAAAGTGGAGGCTATTGTAAATGCCCCAAAGCCCACAAATGTCTCTGAGTTGCGTGCTTATTTGGGGCTGTTGAACTATTATGGCCGCTTTCTGAGAAACTTGTCTAGTGTGCTACAGCCATTGCACGCTCTGTTAAAAAAAGAGGAAAAATGGAGCTGGACACCTGCATGTGAGGAAGCCTTCAAGAAAGGTAAAGAGATGTTACTGAGCAGGACGGTTCTGGTACATTATGACACAGAGAAGCCGTTGAGATTGGCATGTGACGCATCCCCGTACGGTGTGGGGGCAGTCATTTCTCATGTGATGGACAATGGTGACGAGAGACCCGTTGCGTTCGCCTCGCGCACTCTTACTGAGGCCGAGCAAAAGTATGCGCAAATAGAAAAAGAGGCGCTGGCGATCATTTACGGAGTGAAGAAATTTCACAAGTATCTATATGGACGCAAATTTACTCTCATCACTGATCACAAACCCTTGCTGGCTATTTTGGGGCCAAAATCAGCTGTGCCTACATTGGCAGCTTTGCGCATGCAGCGCTGGGCATTGATTCTCATGGCTTACAGTTATGAGCTAGAATACAAGAAGTCTTCAGATCACCTTAATGCTGATGCTATGTCCAGACTTCCCGTGACTGAGTTGGACAACACAGCACAGGAATCCAACATTTTCTACTTCTCACATGTGGAAGAGTTGCCAGTTACAGCTCAGGACATAAAAGTAGGCACCAGAAGAGATCCGTTGTTGAGCAAGGTTTGGAGCTATACTATGAATGGATGGCCTAATTACCTGAATGATGAAAGCCTGAAACCGTACTTTGTCAGGAGGCACGAGCTGTCAGCAGATCAAGGTTGTGCTTTGTGGGGTCTCAGAGTCATTGTTCCTCAAATGCACCGGCCGCAGATTCTCAAAGACCTGCACCATGAACACCCAGGCATCTGTAAGATGAAGGCCTAGCTCGCAGTTATGTATGGTGGCCAGGTTTGGATGGCGAGATTGAGAACATGGTCCAAAACTGTGCTGTGTGTCAAGCCGTGCAGAAGGTACCTGTGGTGGCACCGCTCCATCCCTGGCGGTGGCCTGTCAGAGTGTGGCAGCGGATCCATCTGGACTTCGCGGAGAAGGATAGACAGTACTACCTAGTGATAGTGGATAGTCATTCTAAATGGCTGGAGGTTTTCCACATGACCTCCACAACGTCAAGCCGAACCATAGAGGTGTTGCGCAACCTATTTGCTGCATATGGTCTTCCGGAAGGGGTCGTGTCGGATAATGGACCCCAGTTCGTCTCCGCAGAATTCAAGCAGTTCCTTGACAAAAATGGAGTAAAACAAACTCTGGTCCCACCATATCATCCAGAATCGAATGGAGCGGCTGAGAGGTCGGTGCAAATACTGAAGCGTGCTCTTGTAAAGCAGGTTCTAGACGCAAGTGGACAGCCCAGCATCTCGCTGCAGCACAGGCTGTCAAACTTTCTGCTCATGTACAGGGCTACGCCGCACTCAGTCACAGGTCGCTCTCCAGCTGAGCTGTTTTTAAAGAGAGAGCTTCGCACCCGTTTCAGTCTTTTGAGACCAGACATGTCGCGCACTATAGAGCACCACCAGGCAAAACAAAAGCTGTATCATGACAAAGAGAGACTGAAATTGAGAGAGTTTCAGGAAAACGACCAAGTCCGAGTGAAAAATTTCAGGGGAGAGGAGAAATGGACTGCCACTACTGTCATAAAGCGCTTAGGTCCTGTGACATACCGTGTCTGGGAAGGAAACAGACAGCAGTCCGTTCATGTTGACCACATGCTGTGGAGAAGAGGAGAACTCAAGGAACGGGAGCCATGCACATTTTTTGTGGGTCAAAACTTTACATCAGATGCTTCACCAGCAGCCATATCACCCTGTAGCCCAAGACTGGTTGCCCACTGAAGCTAAGCAGGGCTGAGCCTGGTTAGTACCTGGATGGGAGACCTCCTGGGAAAACTAGGTTGCTGCTGGAAGAGGTGTTAGCGAGGCCAGCAGGGGGTGCTCACCCTGTGGTCTGTGTGGGTCCTAATGCCCCAGTATAGTGACGGGGACACTATACTGCCAAAAGAGCACCGTCCTTCGGATGAGACGTAAAACCGAGGTCCTGACTCTCTGTGGTCATTAAAAATCCCAGGATGTCCTTCGAAAAAGAGTAGGGGTGTAACCCCGGCATCCTGGCCAAATCTGCCCCTTGGCCTCTGTCCATCATGGCCTCCTAATCATCCTCATACACTGATTGGCTTCATCACTGTCTCCTCTCCACCAGTAAGCTGGTGTGTGGTGGGCGTTCTGGCGCAATATGGCTGCCGTCGCATCATCCAAGTGGATGCTGCACATTGGTGGTGGTTGAGGAGATTCCCCCCTTCCATATGTAAAGCGCTTTGAGGTCTCAGAAAAAGCGCTATATAAATGTAACGAATTATTATTATTATTACTACCAGAGCCTGACCCAGTATCGGCCAGCGTATGGAAACTGCCTGACTCCGACACCTCAGAGGAGGGTGTCTGCCTGGGTCCAGCATGGTCAGGCAATGTTACGTCTCCTCTGGGCAGCCATAACAGCACTGCCGCTGTACCTCCAGGAGTGTAGCCAAGGAGAAATCCAGAGAGACTCAGAAATGCTCCCAAGAGACTGGACTTGTAAGGTGTTAAATTGAGGCAGGTTTAAAAACAGGTATTAAACTTAAAGGGGAGGAATGTAGTAGACTGGGGTTCTCATGTTGTGAAATGCTGTTATGTGATTGGTTCTTGAGATTCACGTGGTTCGGGGGAATCAGGAAGCTCGTTAGTGAGCTGCAGAGCAGTGTGTGTATCTGCTCTATGTTTTGGCTGTTTTCAGTAAACGTTATTGAGTTATTCAAATCACCGTCTACCGTGTCTTGATCTAACCCCAAGATATTACAGTCTACTTATAAATCAATATCAATTTAATGATTATGATCACAGCTATATGCTAAGAAAGAGGCTTTCTGTGGCCACGGAAAATACCCTTTCTGAAGAGTTGAACGACTGTCACGAACGCCAGTGAAGAATCCTCTGTCGGCCACCGGAGGTCTCACTCTCCTGAATATTAGCGTTGGCTTTGAACTACATTTCCCAAGAAGCCACATACTGGGACTGATTACTGCACACCTGATCTTCATCACCAGACTATTTAAACCCTGCCTGTTCATGCACAATTTGTGAAGTCTTGTTTGCCCCGGCTGCATTTCTGAGCATTATCTTGTCATTGTATCTTCTGCCTGTGTTTGGACCCTGCCTTGGATTACCGTTTACGACTCTTCTCTGCCTGCCCTTGATCTCTGTTTCACCTGGGGGGTATTCCAGAAAGCAAGGTTAACTTACCATTTGGTAAATCATAACCTCTGGGTTGATTTACCCCAAACCCGCATACCATGAGTATGTCTGTTCCAAAACACCTGAGAAGAGTTAGTTTAATCAGCCTCCTATTGGTAACCCAGAGTTAATGCACGCGCACGGCGAGTACATAAAGACATTTTCAATGGATCGCTGATTTCAGGAGTCACCATGGAAACCCAGGGAGAAAAAAAAGCGAGCTACATACTTTGGTGAAACTGAGTTTTAAGAGGTTTAAATGCTTGCTTATGAAGACTATAAGCCCATTATAACTAAAAAAAAAAGCAATACTGCTGCATCAGCAAAAGAAAGAGAGTTGGCTTGGCAAAAAATAACGGACAGAGTAAATGCGTGAGTTTATAAAATTATAAATGGGCTATTTTCCCCTTTCATTGTGACACAAAAATTATTTGGGGCATGTAGTAAAAATAGACAAGTATTTACTTGTTGGCCTCCATACATTTCTTAATATTGCAGTAGTAATGCACATAATTGGCTAGTAATAGTAATCCTTCTGGAGCCAGAAGAAGTGTGAGCTAAGTCAAAATGAAACATTCTCCAGCAAGGTAATACTTTCTAAACTTACTAAACTTGTTACTGACGCCATGCAATTTAGTATTTAATGTAATTTAGTTTTCTATGTAGCCAATAGAAAGAAGGCTGAGGCCCGTAAAACAGGTGGGGGTCCACCTCCACCTTCCCTCACCCCAGCTGAGGAGCTGGCACTGTCCCTTAATAAAGGGCGACCTGTGGTCGATGGGATTCCAGGGGGCAGTTCGTCAGACTCAGCTACCAAGACAAGTGGCTTTGTAAAATGTAGGTGTACCATATTAATACTTATGATTTATTGATGGTTTCACTGTTTTTGTCAGTGTTTTAATAAAGAAAATCATCAACACTGTCACCATTTTAAAAAGGCATTTTGAATGCATTTTACAGTCATTGATTCACTTGTGCAGTATGCATGCTGCTTTGACTGCATATGCTGTATACTGTAATCTTATTACTAGTACTCTTAGATGTTCCTAATGTCCTTCATCATTAGTTGTATTTGTTTAAGAATATACATTGAGAATTGAATATGCATGATTATCATGTTGCTGATGGCCACATTGTATTATTGGATCCTCCTGCAACACCACACTCTGTCACAGTTGTAAGTGATTATTGTCTTTAGGTTTCTGTTTGCTAGACCAAGCATCCTTCCTTATTTTCACTGTAGGATGACGATGAAGAGACCACTTCTGCTGTGACAGAAACAGAAAATGTGGGGAGCCCCATAGAGGTATGATGCATAGAATGCATTCCCCCTTTTTTACATAAGAGAATAAATAAATTGTCATTGTCATTTTACAGAATATGGCAGGAGATTTGAATACAGATGAGGGTCCATCTACCTCCACACAGAATCTTAGCATTGTAAGAAATGTTCTGCAGTTCTCCTTCCTCATTTAAATATTTGGTCTGTGTTTGTATTACAGACTTTATCAGTCATGTTTAATTATTCTGTCTTTCTAGTTGCCTGCCAAAGAGCTGTATAAGGTCCACCTTCAAAAGCAAATCAGAAAAAGTGACATGGAGATGGACCTTATACAGCTTCAAATGGAGGAGAAAAGGCTTAACCTAAAAAAGGCCATACATGAAATTGAATTGCTGGAGCACCAGCTTAAGGTGGGAAACAGTATGTGAACATTAATCTGTCATTTGTTGTTGAATGAAATCTAAAGCGTAGTGTGGCAATGTTGTGAAGAACAACACAAGCAGCTGTGATGTCACATGACCTTTCTGGGCTGACCCTGAGCCCACGCAGGCACTGAAACCTTGCCTTCAGGATGCCTATGGTCATTTCCACCTTGACCTGTGTTCTGCTGTGGGCCAGGTTGAATTGTGCCTGTGGTCCAGGCTCAGGTTCAGGGTAGGGTGTCATCATATAGGGCAGACAAGGGTACCCTCTGTCCCCCAGCAAGTAACCACTGAAGTATCCTAAAGGTAGTTAAACTGTATAATTGCATAAAAAAAAAAAAAATAAATAAATAAAAAAAAACATTATGTAAGGCAAAACATACCCTGTTGAAATTTGTGGCACAATGATGACTCCCTAAACATTCTGGCATCATGTACAGACCCCTGGCCATTTGGCTTCAACATTAGTGATGAGGTGGGTTGCATCACATATTACCTAGTTAGTGGGGACCAGTAATGAGGGTGATTTAATGATTTAAACACCCAAACATTTAGCACCCCCAAAAAAATCTATTGTCACCTGCACATTGATGCTATGGATTGACTTCCTATTAACATAGTCTCCTTCATTGACTGAAGGAGCTTTAATGGGAATGTAGGTTCCATCAATGCACCCAATCACATTTGGGAACCCTGAAATTGAAAGTTATATAATTAGAAACATTTAAAATTATTGTGACTGTATACAGTATGGATAGATTAAGTAGTGCTATGTAACTAAAATGGTCTGTCATAGAATATCATAGAACGGACAAACCCGCCACTCTGTGAAATTCCTCTTTAATGACCCTACACACAGTTGCCTTTCCCACAAGCTCTGCATCACATATTGTATACAAAAAACTCCCCGTCGCAAAAAGGCGAAGGGCAATGCACAAAATGTGTCACGTTTGCTATGTATGGTTTCAAAATCTTCGTTAAATAAATTAACGATTCTTTTGAAAAACGGTAACGCTCCCGCAAATATTCATTTGGATACGAAAACACATCGATACGTGGTTGTATCACCCTCTCACGGCGGAAAAGATTTCGTATTATTTCTGCTTCCACATCCACTGGATCGTCTTCAAAAGGGCACGCCATGCTCCGTCACCTCTCTGAAACAAACTAACCCTGGAACATAACCTCCCATATGGAAAAAGTTTGCTAAAAACACCTGTGATTCTTATATGTTCCAACAGAATATTGTAAGGGACATATATGCTGCAAAAACCACATATATAAATTACATAATATTCATGTATTTTTAATCATATTATGTCATATATGTCCTACATACAACTGAAGCCATATAGATTTTCATGATGTAAAAACATAGGAAAATAATGTTAATTTAATATGAATGTCCAGCATGGATGTGTATAAAACACAGTGCAGTTTACCAGTCAGTATAAGGCTGTACTTCACTCATGCTTGTTCTTATCTTGTCCTGAGTCGAGCCCTATGCCTGTAGTCAATCATGGTTATATACTGTATAATCAGCCTTAGATGAAACACAACATTTAAACTACACACACAAGCACACATTTTAATTACAAAATTATTTATTAGAGTGTGTTCTACAAGATACAGTTGCATATTTCACATCTAAATAATTTTCATTTTTAAATCCTGCATCACCAGATTTCATTTTCATTTGTGACAATTTCTCTAAACTTTATCACAGTACAACTATGGTAGCCTATACAACAGTTCTATTCTTAACCTACAAGCATAAAACTTTCCTAAATGTCGAAGTGTTTCTTATGGGTAAAATAAAAAAATCTAAAAAATAATTCAGTGGCTTAGTAAATATCACAACAATAATTAACTTTATTCACTTAATAAAATCTCTGAATATCATTTACTTGATAGTTTGAGATGAACATACCGAAATAATTGACTAAAACTCCAACAATTAATTTTGTCTGAAATTTACAGTTATATTTAAGTTTGAAGTTTTTCACTAAAATAATTTAGTATTTGACTAACCAATTATTTATTTAAAATACACTGAGCTAATATATTTGTGAAATTTCCATCACCATATTTGAGAATGGATAATTAAACTGATCTGTTTCAAGAACCACAAATATTACTTAAATAAAATCAATATTATTAATATTTAACACGCATAAGAAATTAAGTTTACTCAATTAAAACAATGCGCACCTCCCCCTTCCCCCTCCCCCCTCCACTCTGACGTGACGACAGCTCAACGGTTGAGTGAGCGAGCGCGGCGCGCGCTGTTTGAACTCTCTTCAGTCTCCACTCTCCAGAGCAGTTCTCCTCTTCTCTCCTCAGCGGCGCAGAATTGGTGCATTTCCTCTGTGAAATTCAGGTGTGTGCATGTTTTATTTTGTCTATATAATCATTAATGTGCTTCAAATCATTTTATTTAATGCGAAAGAACATACGAGCTAAACGAGTGTCGACTCGCGCCTGTCTTTTCGCATGATTAACGCCTTGCATAAAAAACACACGACTATATTCCTAAAGATAATGAATATAACTAATTTGGATGATAAAATGTCCTCAGAACTGTGCACTGTTTGTTTATTGGCAGGTTATAGAGTCAGTCGCGTCACAGCATCTTTCGGCTGTGAGTGACGCAGGGCGGCGGTGTAAAGTTAGAGGTTCCCCCGCAGAGGCGAGTCCATCTCCGGGTGGAGAAACAGCGCTGATCCGGTGGATACTGGATAACAGACCGGTTGATTACACTTGAATTACTTGAATGTTTAGGCCTAAATGTTTAAGTTTTACTACGAAAATGTTTCTTACATGAGTTTAAATGTAGGCAATATTGTATATGTGTTAAAAATAGTATAAAATATGCTGTATTGCTGTAGGCTACTCATCGACAATAAAGGCCAATGTCATGTAGTTATACCGGTGGTTGTATGGAATATTTTTACAAAGGTTTAACGTTAGAGGAAATAAAAAAGTTAATATTACTGGCATATAAACACAGTTAATATTACTCATAAATATTTGTTTTTAAATGTTTCCCCCCCAAATATTTCTACTCAGTTTTATTTGTTAATGTACCAAATGCAGTTAAGTTACTCAGATCTATTTAATTAGTTTTACTTACATTTACAGTTAATACAGTGTATGTAATTTATTTCACTGCTTAAAAATCGAATTAATATTAATAATAAAGTTTAAAAATGTTTCACCAAACACAAATCATATGACAAGTTTTTAGAGTGCATCACCACCAGAGTTAATATAGAAAAACATATTCCAGCCGATTTTCAACATTTTAATCACTGTTCTAGAAACATATTTGACTCAACTTTGTTCATTTGCAATAATATGTTATGATTTGTTCACAAACAACAGGCCCAGACAGTTCACAATTAATGTAAATACACAGTCTTACAATGTCATTGCTTTATTCTGCTCTTTCAAATCCTGTAGGAAAATTAACAGTCTTCATAAAGGTCAGTGATACTCTGACAGCTAGTAATCCTCGAACCGGCTTCTGCACTGTACAGTTTAAAGGGATACTCCACTTTAAAATGAAAATTCTGTCATCATATACTCACCCTCATGTTGTTTCAAACGGTTAACCTGTATGAATTTCTTTCTTCTGCTGAACAGAAAGGAAGATATTTAGAAGAATGTCAGTAACCAGACAGTTTCTGGTCCCATTGACTTCCATAGTAGGAAAATATATACTATGGAAGTCAATGAGACCAGAAACTGTGGTTACTGATATTCTTCTAAATATCTTCCTTTCTGTTCAGCAGAAGAAAGAAATTCATAAAGGATTGAAACAATATGAGGGTGAGTATATGATGACAGAATTTTCATTTTAAACTGGAGTATCCCTTTAAAAATTTGCCAACTGCATATAAGTGAATCAGATGTTGGTCATCAAAACATGAAATCTGTATGAAACATATAAACAAATGACACAAAACGTGTATAAATTCTATATGACTTTAATTTGACTAGCATATGATTCAATATAAGAACTTTAAATGATTTATATATGAATTTTATATGAGTTTTATATATTTCTACTAATACCATACACATTTGCATACTTTTGTCATGTAAAACTCATATAAGTCTTTTAACAGTATTCATATATAACGCAAAAATCCCCTACAAGTTGTATGTGTGCTATTTAGTATGAAAGTGGCCATAATCGGTCTGATTTTGTATAGGACATATATTGGCCTTATATGAAACACAGAAGGTAATTCTGGCCGATTTAAGTAAGGAAGATATATGGTTGCTGTATATGAACCATGCAGGTTTTTTTCATATGGGCTGCTCCGGAGCAGGTTAAGTTCAGAGAGTGAGTTGCTATGACTACTAACATACCCTGAAAGTTACCTCCGTTTTTGGAACCGAAAGTTGAGGTTATCCGCTTACTTATTCTTAAACATACCCGGGTATGTCACATAACCTACTTTCTGGAATACCACCCTGGACTCTCACTTCTGTTGTTAGCTGCCTGCCTTGAACTTCTGCCAGTTTTGACCACGTTTGTTGTTCTGTCTCTGATATTGTTGTTCGCCCTGGTATTTTGACCCACGCCTGTTTGTACACTGAGCTTGCACCTTTTGAAATAAAGCTGCACATGGATCCTACTCAGTCTGAGTCTTCGTCACAACGACGAGCAATACTGCTGGATGAACAGATTAATAGATGGTAATATTAATTCAGCTACATGAAGTTAATTCGATTAACTGTTCCCAATATTTATAATTAATTATAAAAGCTATGATTAATTATTCATACAGTATTAATTTGATGTTTGACTAATTTGCTACACTGGTCTGTCACTCAGTTCATCAAATTTAGCAGACTGAAAATGTCTTGTAGAGTAAATTATTGAATCACTAGAATATGGGCGAACTGAGTGCCAGTCACAGAGCCGGTCACAATTAACAAGCTTATTGGCGATTTAAAACATTTTATCATCCAGCGTAATGGCAAATAGGTTTCCAACTAATAAGGTAAATCAATATTTACATAGTATAATAGTAGTACATTTATCTTCCTCAAATATTTCCTGCATTGTCTCACAAAAGTCCTGCAACAGAGCAAGTCACCCTACCCTATGTGAGTGGGGTGTCAACTTCTATTTGTATGTCTCCTGTGAAGCATGAGTAATTTCCTTTGGATATGCATCAAATATTATTGAATTTAATTATTTTGTTTTCCACGGTAAAAGAGTAGGAAGTTGTGGACAAAAGGAAGAGCGGATCTGATGGATGATTTAGCCAACATATCTTCGAGATCAACAACTAATTTAAAACCAAAGCTAAATTAATAAGCAGTTCTTCAGGGTCATTATACACAAAACATGCCTTTTGAGTCCTTTATTAAAATACTAACATGAACAGTAGTTTTACAAAACACATCAAGAAACATCCAGTAACATAATAATATACTTAAAAAGAACATACGTAAGTGCAAATTGAATGATTTGGGTCACTTAATTGCATATTGATTTTAAATGCTTTATTATATTTCTGCAAACCGGTTCTTTCAGACAGTTTGTTTCGTAAGGCCCACCCAATCGCATCAACAATGGTAAGTGGGTGAAGGAATATTACAGGTTTGTTTTTTTCAGTGTGGTAAAGTAGTTTAATTTACTTTTATCTGACTCCATTTTATCACAACCTCACATTTAGGTTGGAACGCCAATTGGTAATTTGTCATTTATCTGATAATTTATATAGACATTTGATTATTTTATTTAACTCTTAACTCTGTATTGTACTTCTTCATTTGGAGACCAATGTCGCTTAGGGTTTGTGCTGGCCGTTTAATGCGGATCCCACGATCACAAACTCACCAGTCTTGGTCACTGGACAGAGGTCACTGACTATACTGTTTAGAGGGCTGCTCCCATGCTTGCTTTCTTAAAAAGTATTTTGTTTAGTCCCCATAGATCTGTATACACTTGGATTAAAGTAACACTATCTCTAGTCAGAGGTCATGACAACTACCACAGATATAAGTTGACCAACATCACTTTCTCTGGTAGTAACTTTGATTTGGTCATGCCATGGTTTCCCATGTACATGTAGCTAAAGTAATATTACAATAAACAGAGGTAAGGCTCACACTATTTAGGATGGTTCAAGCAACATTATGTTGTCCTAAATAGAAATTCCCTTTATCCTTTTATTATTCCCTTTATACCAGTGCCAAGTGTACATAAATATCAGTCCGGGGGACACTCAGCATTATGGGCTGATCTGCTTACAAATCCTTAATCAAGGCCCCAGATCTGGGTAGTTTACTCTTTTTGGGGACAGAAAGTAATTTCCATTAAAAACCCTGGGAGAGGGCACACCCATCACAGTATGCAAAGTATCTCTAAACTCTTAAAACCTTTATTACCTTTTGGTTTACTTCTGTGGGAATGAGACCTTTGTACCAGTCGCACAGAGACATTTGAAATGAAACCAAATATGTATAGTGTTCTATGATGATTGTTCACATTAAATCATATCGATTTTTGGGTGAATTTCAGGTGATCTCAGCATGTAGAGAGAAGAGATGGGGGACGAGGGGATAAAGGGCAGGAATGCAGATAAGACAATAGACACTGAGGTGTGATCTCAATGTGATTGCGTCTCAGATGGGGATGCTAATTTTGCAAGAGAGAGTTAAAATGTTAATATCCAGAAACGTCCTGTTTTCTTAGAGAGTAGCCCATCTCTAAGCCAGACGGCACAGTATCACAGTGTTCCAGTCATACAGTTTCAATGAACCGGTAAAAAAATAAAAAAATAATAATAATCGGTTCCTTACGTAGCCTACTCACGCAATGACAACTTTCTTTCGTAACAACTTAGTGTCATGTTATATCAAGATAACATTCAAATAAAGTAATTTGTCAACACACACTGAAACATTCAAATAAAAACGTATTTGTGTGAACGCATATTGCTGTTTACTGCTTATACCTAATCCTACCCATTAAAGACTTTATTCCTTCTAATAAATAAAACCTGCTAGGCACTTTATTTCCACTTTTCAAATATTTTATTATTTTGTATTTAAAATAAACACCTCACCAAGCTGTTATATGAAAAAAGGGAGAAGAATAAGTTTGGAAAAAGGCGGATTCAAACTCGGTCGGTTGTGTCGAAAGCTAACGCCACCAGCCATAGGAAGCATTCACACAGAACGAGTTTTTGCTTTGAAAAATGTATGATGCGGGAATTGCAATGGGGAAACCCGCAAGTTCTCGAGACGCTTCTTTTAAAAGTTGAACTTCTTTTAACTTGAGTTCTGCATTTTTAGAAAGCCGTGTCATGCGTTTCTCATAAGCATAAAATGTAAGACTTCAGCGCATTAGTCAAACACATCCGTCTAGTGCGTGCCTACATGAAAAAATAATGGAAAAGCAGCGCAGTGCAATGGAAAAACGCATTCTGTGTGAACCATTCTTAATGAGACGAAGTTCTTATTTATGAGTTGGTATTAGTCGCGTTTATGACGTCAGGTGCGTTCAAGTCACTTTCCGCAATAATAACCATAATAACCAAATGCTGAGCAGCAGAACCATACATCACAGCAGTCTTAGTCTAAAGACAACAGAGCCAGGCCAGCAGTCTCACATCTGTGTTGGGGTGGAGCTTATAGATGGGTTTCCGTTTCGCGAATTACCCATTATCCTCTGCGGCGCGCCACCATGTTGTGTGTCAAAGCTGTCAGTAAGCCACTGTGCTGCATTAATAGAAAGCCAGTTAATATAAAGTATTTTTGACTCTTTTGTGTTGAGATAACGATGACAAATTCCTCCAAACCTGGCGACAAGGTGAAGGTTATTTACAGGGACACATTAGACGATGTTTGCAAGGCAAGATATGATGAGAAATTGAGTTATATCGATGGAAAGGATCCTTACACAATGTCGAAAGAGGACTGGTTATGTAGGCTAATCCTGCGGCGTACCCCGATATTCAGGAAATGGACATTGCCAAGTATCTCATCCACACCGTTAGTGCGTACACTTTTGACGAATTAAGAGGAAGAAAGTCTCTGGAAGCATACAATTATTTTGTTAGAATGTGCGAGTTAAAATTTTATATGGTCGCATTTGTGCGAGTGCATGGTCATGTACTACTCAGTTAAATTCACGCATGAATTCTCCTGCATTGAACTTGTTTTAGCGCCCGCCAAAGTCTTATTTGATCGGTGAGTAATGTAGATGAACTGGGCGCATGTTTAACTGAAAGAACGAGCAGAGGGAGAGAGAGCCGGTCGCGCGCGCGCACTTTCTCTCTCTTCGGAGCCAGGCGAAAGTGTAAACAAAACTTCACCGTCTCCAAACTAAGCGCTGTCTTGCGTCTCTCCCTCGTGGAAATGTTAGTCTGGAGCCCTGCATTGGCGGTTCACATCGCTGTAGCCAGGCGGCTGATATCTGCACAGCCTTTATTATACGGTACATTTAGACTCAGTGTCAAGACAACACCATCTGGGTAAAAAAACAACAACACAACGCTCCGAACTAATTTAGTGTAGGAGAGAGATGGAGAGCAGAGGCACGGAGCGATGTGCTCCAGGTTTAGCCTTTGCCTCTGGCTCGACCAGCTGATGTGGCCACAGAGAAAGTGATGAAGGTGGACAATCGTCAGAGTGTGCTTCTGCCCAGCCAGCCAACACCTCTCAAGGGCTGTGTCGATAGTAGCCGCCTGGGTACAGCGATTTGACAGCCGATGAGAGCTAACGTTAGCGCATTTAGCTAGCCCATCTTGGAAATGATTAGATAAAGTGTCACATCTCCAGAGCACAAAACCTCTAATGTTCACAAGAGCAGCACTGAACATTAGCTCCAGCCAAACGGAGAATAATCGTATGATTTTTATGTTCAGAATAATGCCGATTCAGGATATTATCATGCTCCGTAACACAAACACTTGACACACAAGATGGCGCCGGTAGGAGTTGCGGGAGAAATGTGACGTCATCGGAAATCTATCTATAGCGTCATTAAGGGTAGATTTAGTGGTTGGGTGGGGTTCGCAATCATTAAACGCTTATAGTAGTGAAGTGGGTTATAGTATAGTTATAGTGGGTTAGTGGTTGGGGCAGGTTATGCTATCGTCGACTTTGTGGTGGCATTCATGTGCGTTCAACTCATCTGTGAAAATTATCTTGATGGACAAAACGTGCAAATATCATAAACTTGTTGATCACAAAGCTTGTTTTTAGCTAAAATACAAAAGCCAATGGGACAATCCTATTGAGTTTTTGGATAGGGTTTTAGTCGAAACTGCCTGTTGGCCTACAAAGTGACGTCATACCTGCACCACTCTATTGAAACAGTAAACAGTAAACCCCATTAAAGCTGCCTTATCTATTATAAATATGAAATATAAATATAAATATCTCTATATAGATCAGTGGAGCAAACACAAACTTTCTCTGTATTCCATGTCCCTTTAGGGGCAAAATATTTTGATTTCTTTATTATATTATATAATAAAGGGTCCTTTTATTTCATTAACATTAAAATATGTGCAATTCGTTTTTAAAAATATATATACTTAAGACGGTTTCATAAATAATGAAATAATTTAGTATGCGATGGGATGATGAAATTTATTAACAGTTTATTTGACTGTAAGTAAATAATCAGAAAAATCTTACAGAAAAATCACCTGATAGCAACAGAAGTGATCACTAATATCACCTTTTATTTTATTTGAAGTGCCTTACTTAGCTTGGAGATGTCTTTTCAACATGGGAACTTTTATAGTATGGGTCGAGTTTCTGAGGAAATATTTAATGGTTGCACTTAAACAACCCGCTGCTGCATAAAATAGATCGAGTCGAAGTGATGTATGGGTAAATCATTTTGATGTTTTATAGTACATAGAGTAAGACTAAATAATTTAAATGATTACAAAAAATACATGCTAGAGGTGTTAAGACTGTTATAGAAATCAGTGGTCTTGAGCTACTATTAACGCTTTTGTCATATGATCTTCATATTTCTCTACTGTCACGGATAGCTGAATTTAAAACAACGCAATGGATGTGGCACACGTTCTTCGGGAGATGAAAATCGGAGACACAGCGGTTTCCTGCTCTGTTTTTGTTGCTTTGAGCCACATTCGTGAGCATTTCGAGGTGGAAGAAGCACATGAGAACCGCGCGGGCATCTTGGAAGACACAGCAGAGCTTCTCGCAAACGCTCGTCTTTCCTGGCTCTTTCCTGAAGGGAACACTGATTTACGAGGCCAGTATTTGGGCTTAGTGAACTCATTTACCCGTTACGCTGCCCTTCCAGTATGTGACACAGACAGTGGCACTTTACCTGCTAAGAATTACGAGGACATACCGGCCAAAGCTCAGGCTGTTAGTACAGTGCTTCTTGCGTTGTCTCTGCAGATTCAGAAAGCACTGGAGGATCAAAACAGTCTAGCTATCAGGTCTCTAGTTCGCACACTAGCCCCCACCTACTGTATATTCTCAATTACACACTTGCAGGAGCAGCCCTGGACCAGTGCATCCTCCAGAAAAAGAGCTCTGGAACTCTTAACATCAGTAGTGGAATTGACAGGCTGCAGGTCAGTGCAGGAGCTGCTGTCTGGAAAACCTGATGAGGACCAGAAAGGAGTTCTGGGGCCAGTTCTTGACACACTGCAGCCAGAATTAACCAAGTGAGTTTCATCACTTGCATCAGTACAAAAGCTCTGCGAAAATTTGTTCCTACTATGCAGTACATTTAAGATCTCATATACGATATAAGTCTTAATATACTGTATAGTTTTGTGTATACAATTTTCAGTTTTGGGAGTGTGGTTTTAAGAACTTGTTTTGGTAACACATTTTACATTGTCCTTGTTACATATGTTACATGTACTTACCATTGTAATAACAGTAAATTATGCATAATTGCATGCAACTAACCCTCAACCAAATCCTAATCCTACCCTAACCCTATAGTAAGAACATGTAGGCTAATAATATTAATAATATTAATGCTTAATATTACTCAGTACTTATAATTACACTGTAACAATGGCACCTTAAAATAAAGTGTAACCTTTGTCTTTTTTAGCATCAACTGTGAAGTATCAAGGAATTTTAAGAATTGTTTTCCAAGCCTAAAATTGTCTACATTAATTAAATAGTAAACTTTTTTTTTTCTTATGTTTTCTTAACTCAAAAATATTTTATTAATAATATTAAATTAATGTTTTGGTAGCACTTTATTTTAGTCCTGTTCCCCATGTATACATACTATGTATTCATTATAGCAATTACAATAACTGGGTTATAACTAGTTACTAATCCTGAACCTACCCCTAAACCTAACCTTAACCCATGTAGTTCCCTTATATTACTAGTACTTTCTTGGGTAAGTACACTGTAAGTACACATACTGTAAAATAAAGTGTAACTAATATATTTTTTTTAATTATCTCAAAAATATTCCATCAGCTAGATAGTGGTCTTGTTGTTTTATTGGTCTTCGAACAACCAATTATTTTAAATAAATTAGTCAAAAAGATTTATTAGAGAATTGGTCTGAATCAAAACAACTTTTTATAATCCATATCCAGTAATCACAGATGACAGGAAACATTGTGGAACAATCATAGGAATTCATTGGTCAAAATGTCAAGTCACCTTTATTTATAGTGTTTTACAGGTTGTTTCAAAGCAGCTTTACAAAAATAAACAGGAAAATAACAATCAATGATAAAAAATAAAATTCTGCTGTAAAGCAGCTCTAAAAAGATAAGTGTCATTCAACTCAAGTCAGTTCAGTGTTGATTCAGTTGGTTCAGTTCAATAATTGTGTAAATTCATGAAATGAGTTCAATTCAACTATAAGTAGCTCCACAGAAGACAAAAGTGTTGTTATTCAGCTCGATTCAGACCAATGTCGGACCAAAACAAAGTCGATTCAGCTTTTAGGCAGCTCTGCAGGAGACAATAGTGTCATGATCCAGCTCAATTCAGTGTGTGTCAGTAATCTCAGTAGTACAGTCAAGTCAGTAATATTACTAAATATTTAGTGTCTTTTAAACTCCAACTAAGAAAGCCTGAGGCAATAGTGGCAAACTCCACCAGGTCACAGAAACTGAGAAAAAAACTTGTATGCTAGCATGTTAAAATGTATAATTTTAATTTTAATTTTAAGAGCTGCTTCAGCACGGCTCAGTGCTGAGGATTGGGTCAGTGGTTCAAATGTTTAGACAGCAGTGAAATATCACAATACTCTATTCTAATTTTGATACTACAGCAAAACTACTAGTTAATGTAGCCTAATTAATGTAAATTTAAAACATTATTTAAGACAAGTAAGCAGTCAGTAATATAATAAGAACAAATAATCAAATTACAAATGGCACAAATAAATACAATAGAACAAAGTTTTTTTTTTTTTTTTCAGGTAGATCATTCTGTACCTAACAGTAGTTTTCAGGCACATCATTTGAATAAAGTAATCAAATGTGAAATAATACTGCATATTCATCACTGTATAAATTAAATATAGATGAATCTTTATAAAGTTATAAAAGTAAATCAGTTGTGATTACTTTGTCTTTTGCAGTTTGATTAACAGTAAAAAGCAGCTGTCACAGCAGTAGGTTGATGTCATTTTAAGACTGAAATGCACGGATCCAATATAGCCTTCCCTACTTATAACTGACTATGTTTACCAGGATACTCGCCAAGACGGACGTTTTACATAATTTTGTGTGAATTTGTGAAAGAGAGTTTAATTCAGTATTTATACGCTGTTTGAGGTAGCTTTCAGGGCGTGCACTTCGGATGTTTGCGTTCATAAAACTGCAAACGTCCTGTATCAATGTGAGGAACCACTGGCTATAAATAAATCACGGAACAGTTTATGTTTTACTTACATTTAAGATTTAGTTTTAATCGAAATGATGCATGCATGCTGAGAGAACGATCAGCAATCAAGAGCATGCAACAGAAGTATTCTCTCTCTCTCTCTCTCTCTATCGTCTATAATAATACATGCCTCGTTTTACTTTTTTTGCCGTTTACATATCCGACCGAACTTCCACTGATGTCTGTGAAAAAGGGATGTGCTCGACAAGCTCGCGCATCTGTTCCGCTGCGCTCTCAATCCACTGTGCGTTTTTTGTCTTATCAGCTCACGCACCACAGCTATATGGGTGGCGTTACTAAATTTTGTTTAATATTTCACTAATAGATACATTTACTTCACAGACAATCTTTTCTTTTATCCCCATTATACTCTGTTTCTTTGTCTGGACACAAACACTGTGCACACGCTGTGTGGCATCAGTTGTTAATATCGGAACATTTTTATGAGTACGAGCGCAGTATCGGGCCCTATGCCGAGACTGGTATCGGATCATCCCTAATTTTGTCTGTAGTAAACATTCAGATATAGGAAAGAGTGCGAGTCATGTTCATTTTCTTGTCATTGTGTAAATGACCAAGTTACAATTAAAAAAGCTTGACCGGAGCATATTTCTGAAAGTCTGCTATTCTTTTTTAAATTACAACACAGAAATGACCCAAGAGCACATAATAATAATAATAATATGGTATTAAATGCACTCAAGCATATCCTTTATTTTGTTCAGGGAGAGCTGGAAGCGTAACCAGGCAGTGAAGCATGTGTTTTCCTGGATGCTGGTTCAGGTTGGACGACCCTGTTTAACAGAGTATTTGGAGAAGGTGTTTCCGCCCTCTTTGCTTATATCTGATGATTATCGCACAGAAAACAAAGTATTGGGTGTGCACTGCCTGCATCACATTGTTCTCAATGTGGTAAGTCATTTTTGTAAATATTGTGTCACCACAACTGTCTTTTTATGCAAAAAATGTTCCAGAATGTATTCCAGGCATTATAAAATGCAACATTAATGATTTCTAGAATTGCCTTCTCCATTCAAGTAAGCTCCATGAAATAAGCTGATGGCAGAGGAGTAATGTTAAATATGCTTGTAATTCAATAAATAGTGAACATTCTACAGCTGTTCATGTACCCTTAAAGATTGTTGTGTCTCTGAATTTTAGTCACTTTAGGGTCAAATCAACCATATTTCTGAAACTTCCCTGAAGTTTCAAATTTTTTATTTTGTTAATATTTTTTTCTGAAGAAAGACAAATATAAATAGTGATTAAAGCCAAAATATTAAATGCAAAATGACAATTTTCACCTGAGATTTGGAGCAAAATTACAGAGGGGTAAAAATGAGTTCAGAAAGATGGCAGCATCATTATTTTATTTTTACACAGAGATTGGTAGGTCTATTAGGTATGTCTGTTTACTTTAGATTCTACAATCTTTTTACAATCTTTGTTGCATTATATGCCAACGGTGACTGTTCAAAAATGGGAAAAAGCACTTCTTGTATTTTTTGCCCGAAATTTGCATGTCTGTAACCCCAGAAGTATTGAATATATCTTAATTACCTTTTAGATTCTGGTTTTTAACAAACATTTCTTTAGGTATCTTCACTTAAAAGGGCCTATATGTTTAAAACCCAGAGATATGCAGTTCTTAGTGCGGTTCCATGAGTCAATTGGTAAATTTGACACATTTCTAGTGGTTGAAAAGCAAATTTGGGTCACTTTGTGTGCATACAGCTGATACTTTTTTCTTTTAAAGAGGAATATCTGAAGAACAAATAATGTGTATAGTTTTTTTCTATCAACACAGTTGCATAGAATATACCTGTCTGAGTGCCATGAACTCTTTTTCCAAAGTTTGCGTGCCTGTGTAACCATTTTCAATGATCGAAAATCAAATATGGTTCACTTTTATATGCAGCTGATACTTATTCCATTTAAAGGGGAATGTCTGAAGAATAAATAGTTGAAACTAGAAATGATCTTGTTTCCCTCTATGAAAACAATTGCATAAAACATACCTATCTGAGTGCAAAAAATACACAGAAATGGTCAAGTTGAGGCACATTAACTTGCTTTCAAAAGAAATCTATATTTGAATCAGTTTCAGGGATAATTTCTTCATTTTAACAGCTTCTGAAGCTACCAAGATTTCAAATATGCAGTGTCGTAACTACATGTTACCGCATTGACATCCCAATATCTCTGGGATTGAACCATATAGGGCCTTAAAAATTAAAGTAAAAAAAAAAAAAAATTAGAAGAATTAGAATCTTGAAGGATATTAAGAGATCTTTAATACTTCTTGAGTTACAGCCATTTTTGAACATTGGTATTTAATGCAACAAAGATTTCTAAAGTTGACAGATCGTTCTAATAGATCTACCAATCTCTGTGTAAAAATAAAATAATGATGCTGCCATCTTTCTAGGGTCATTTTTACCCCACTGTAATTTGGCTCCAAATCTCAAGTGAAAATTGTCATTTTGACCCCCCTCCACAAAATAGTGGATTACTCATACATTCAAGAAAACATTTAGGCTTTCTTCTGCTTTCTTTCTTTCTTCTTTCTTCTTTCTTTTCTAGGCTTATTTATACATTTCTTTCAACAGATTTTTTTAAATTAAAATCAAATTTTTAGCTGGGAACCACTTGTTGAGTTGACACGGAATGACCCTTTAATAATGTGCTCCTGACATTCATAAGAGAGACATCAAACCCTGGATTACATTATAAGTCATTGTATTTTTTTAATTGACACAAGTATTTGATGTGTGTTTATTTGACTTTCTCCTTCCTTAGCCTGGTGCTGATCTGAGGCAGTTCAACAGAGCTCAGGTGCTCTATCATGCCGTATTCAATCACTTACACACATCTGAGGCCACGCTTATACAGGTGATGCTTTCACATGTGTGTACTTGAATGCAGATGTGTGGTTTTCATTTTTAGATTAGGTTATGTATCTCATCTTTTTTTGTATTTTCTTCAGGTTGTGTTGCCCTGCCTTATAGACTTGCTGTCAGTCCTTGAGAAACCTCCAGCCCTTGCAGGTACACGGCGTAAACAAAATCGATTTGACAATATGCTCCGGCACGTCTTGACATACATGGAAATGGAACACAAGATTGACCTTCGTCGTGTATATGCCAGAAATCTTGTCTTACTTATTGAGAGGTGAGGACTAAACTAGATGTACCGCATCGCGGTACAAAATATGACCGCCGCTCAGGCCTGCACTGGCTTTCCACAAAAATAAATGACGTGGAGTAATTTGGCTGTATTGCGTGTTTATGTATATACCTAAAAAAAGTAATAGTATGTGCATGTCTGTCTGTGTGTGTGTGTGTGTGTGTGTGTGTGTGTGTATGTGTGTGTGTTTGTGTATGTGTGTGTCTGTGTGTGTGTGTGTGTGTGTGTGTGTCTGTGCGTGTATGTATGTGTGCGTCTGCGTACATGTGTGCGCGTGTGTGTTTGTGTGTGTGTGTCTGTGCATGTGGATTTGTATGGGTGTGTGTCTGTGCGTGTGGATGTCAGTGTGTGTGCATGCTTGCGTTTGTTTGTATTCCTGCATGTGTGTGTGTGACAGTATCATCCTAAACCAGCAACCCTTCGCTCAACAGCACCATCTACAGGCCGATGAGTGTACAGTCACTAAATGTGCACATAAATTAATTTATTTTATACCCCCCCATGGATGAAATTCTACAAAACTTAGCAGAGGATACCCCCAGAGGATGTCAAGTTAATCATACACATGAAATATGGTGCAGTTCTGAACATCTCCACTGAAGATAGGGGCGATTAAAGCAGAATAATATTGCATTTTCATTTTTTATGGGAGGGGCGCAAATCACTAATGAGTGATTATGGGCTAGGTTGATGTGGGCCCTTAAGAGCAACATACCATAAAAATTTCTTCATCCTCGGTGCCACGGTTCAGGTAGTTATTTAGGAAAAACTGCATTTTTTGGGGTTTGGGGGGGCCCAGCGCGGGGGGGGGGGGAGTGGCCCCCGGGGACCAAACGAAATTTTTCCGTAGAAGTGTAGTGGGGCTACATGCCCACCAAATTTCATGTTCCCCGGTGCTTCGGTGTCCCTGGTATCGTTGACGAAAAATTTACGGGGGCCCCAGCGCGGGGGGGGAAGTGGCCCCCGGGGACCAAACGAAATTTTTCCGTAAAAGTCTTGTAGACCAACATACCATACAAATGTCTTCATCCTCGGTGCCACGGTTCAGGTAGTTATTTAGGAAAAACTGCATTTTTTTGGTTTTGGGGGGGCCCAGCGCGGGGGGGGGAGTGGCCCCCGGGGACCAAACGAAATTTTTCCGTAGAAGTCTAGTGGGGCTACATGCCCACCAAATTTCATGTTCCCCGGTGTTTCGGTGTCCCTGGTATCGTTGACGAAAAACTTACGGGGGCCCCAGCGCGGGGGGGGAAGTGGCCCCCGCGGACCAAACGAAATTTTTCCGTAAAAGTCTAGTAGACCAACATACCATAAAAATTTCTTCATCCTCGGTGCCACGGTTCAGGTAGTTATTTAGGAAAAACTGCATTTTTTGGGGTTTGGGGGGGCCCAGCGCGGGGGGGGGGAGTGGCCCCCGGGGACCAAACGAAATTTTTCCTTGAAATTTGGTGGGCATGTAGCCCCACTAGACTTCTATGTTCCCCGGTGTTTCGGTGTCCCTGGTATCGTTGACGAAAAACTTACGGGGGCCCCAGCGCGGGGGGGGGAAGTGGCCCCCGCGGACCAAACGAAATTTTTCCGTAAAAGTCTAGTAGACCAACATACCATAAAAATTTCTTCATCCTCGGTGCCACGGTTCAGGTAGTTATTTAGGAAAAACTGCATTTTTTGGGGTTTGGGGGGGCCCAGCGCGGGGGGGGAGTGGCCCCCGGGGACCAAACGAAATTTTTCCTTAGAAGTCTAGTGGGGCTACATGCCCACCAAATTTCATGTTCCCCGGTGTTTCGGTGTCCCTGGTATCGTTGACGAAAAATTTAAGGGGGCCCCAGCGCGGGGGGGGAAGTGGCCCCCGGGGACCAAACGAAATTTTTCCGTAAAAGTCTAGTAGACCAACATACCATAAAAATTTCTTCATCCTCTGTGCCACGGTTCAGGTAGTTATTTAGTTATCCCTATATGACCGCTTTCGCTAGCTACGCTAGCGGCGGTCATAATTATTAAGGTAGCCATCTTGATATTAGTTATTTCAGTAATAGGTTCCTATTATATGCAACACTTGCTAATAGTTGTTGTCAAACATACGCCTTAGAAATTACTTTCTATTTTGGCTGATGTCATACAGGTTGCTATTGGGTTAGTTCACCCAAATATGAAAATTCTATCATCATTTACTCACCCTCAAGTTGTTCCAAACCCATAAAACTTTTGTTAATAAACAGTATTTTTAATATTTTCTAATCATTCTTGTCCATCCATTGAAAGTGGGAGAAAAACTCTCCCTCTTTTTGTGAGTGACTACAAAAATTTGGGTGAAAATTGCAGTATAATAATTAATAATAATTTTTCATGCACATTTGTGTTTTGTGTTATAAAAAAAAATACTCCACACTCCGCACTCCATATATTTAGAACCTTATAACATTGCAACTAGCTAAGTTTGCACACAATTTGGTAATTTGCACTTTATATTTGTATATTGTACCTTCTCTGTAAACTGCCTTTTTATATTGTATTAACTGTCTTATATGGGTTAATTGCAATGTAATTTTAACTCTGTTATGTAATTTTAACTGTGTAGGACTACAGATGGAAATGAGCATAGTTCTAAATCTGGTGCAGCCATCTTTTTAATGTAACTGCACATTGTCCTGATATAAATAAACTAAACTAAACTAAACTAAACTAAACTAAATTTAGAATATTCTTAGCTAGATTTGCATAATTGTGATAATATTGCTAATCTTTAGATACTTTTATGTTCCAAGTTGTCTGTCATTTATTATTTCATGCTGTTATCTTAAAGGATGGGTATAGTAATTATTCGTCACATGAAAAGGCTGGAGAGGGTGATTGTTGGATATTTGGAAGTCTCGGATGCTCCAGAGGAGAAATGCAGACTGAATATCCTGGAGGCTCTGCAAAAGACTCTACAGATTGCTTGGCCATGGTGACCATCCAAAGCACTATACATCACCAATGCTTCATGAAATTTACTTTTTAATTCAGTTCTGAGATTATTCCACTCTCTTCTTGTATGCTTATTTCAGATGTATTTTTGCTTAATACTCTAAACACAATGTTTTTTTTTTTTATATGTATCTCTCTAGTATGGAGAAGAGGATGGGTTTGCTAACTCAGAGTCTTCTGAGGTTTCTGGTTGACATCTCATCAGACTCATTACCCACTCAGCTGAAAGAGCACCTCATGACCGAAGCATCCCAATGTTTACTGCTGCTCAACCACTGCTCAAAGGGAAAACTACAGGTGAGAATATCGATTCTTAATTTTGTGAAATCTTGTGATTATAAAAGGACCAACTTCAACCAGAGAAGTAAAAACTGTCATCCTGTACTTGTTTCATCATTCAGATAAAAGTTGATGAAAATTAAAAATTATAAACCGTTATATTAATATAAATTTATAAGCCTAATCTTATTTAAAAGGGACTAATTAGAATTTACTAAGCTTTTATGAGATCTTGTTCTTCTGATGTATATCTTCTGAATATCTGTTGCATGCAGTTTCTACATATATTAAATCCACTTTCCCATTTTCTCCTTGCCTTATTTCACCCTCTTTTTTTTTTAGACTCTTCTGAGAGAGGTAGACAGCAGTTGTGTCCCTGATGATGTGTTGATGTGTATTCAGAAAGTCACTGCAGCACCACTGTGTCAATAAGTTTTAAGCTGGCAATAATACTTGCCCCTTTTCCCATTTATGGAGGTGAAGTTAGCTGAGTTGAATCTGCAATAAAAAATACTGTAATACACTCTGTGTTTGGACTATCCAAGGGAACTGTTTATACATATTTGAGAGAGCGAGAGAGAAATAAAATGAAGCTAAAACAACCTGACTTGAGAGTTGATTTCCTCAAGTCTTTTCTCAATTACCTTTAAAATAAACATTTTGAATAGACTGTTCTTCTTGTTGTACACAGCCAGTTCTCTTTTAAAGTGACCATACTAAATACAAGTGTTTGTCCTTTGTAAATGCATTCGTAAATACAAGGCATACTTTTGTTCTAAATGACTTCAGATAACCTGTAAATAACATATTCATTCTAATGTGTCCAATATAGTTTTAAAAGTCCTGGAAAGTGCCTTCCATTAGCATCCCCAATCATTCTTCATTCCAGTCAGTAGCATCTGCATGGTTAGTGCAGGTTACCTGAAAGTAAATTTTTGTTCATTGTGCTTTGTTCTGGTATTGGGTGTTGCATGCCTTGCTGATCATGTCTTCTCAACTGCATAAATTAAATGTCAACCAACTTACCACTACAAATTCAACACACATATATATATATATATATATATGTGTGTGTTGAATTTGTAGTTACAAAATCAGCAGGGGATCAAATAATATTTTTCCCACTGTGTGTGTGTATATATATATATACACACACACAGTGGGAAAAATATTATTTGATCCCCTGCTGATTTTGTAAGTTTGACCACTTGAAGGGACTAATGAAGGGTCTATCATTTTTATGGTAGGTTTATTTTAATGGTTAGAGAAAGAATATCAACCATCCAGAATCCAAGAAAAAAATCCAGAAAAATCCATTATATAAAGATTGTAAATTGATTAGCATTTGATCGAGTGAAATAAGTATTTGATCCCCTATCAACCAGCAAGAATTCTGCCTCCCACAGGTTGTGCCCACGTGGAATAGATTAGCCCTGTCACTTAAAGAAAGTACTCCTAATGTCAGTGGACACCTGTCCACAGAATCTGTATCTTCCATTCCAACCTCTCCACCACCATGGGCAATACCAAAGAGCTGTCAAACGTCAGTGACCAGATTGTAGACCTGCACAAGGCTGGAATGGGATACAAGACCATCAGCAAGAAGCTTGATGAGAAGGAGACTTTTGTTGGTGTGATTATTCAGAAATGGAAGAAATACAAAATGAAAAATCAGTCGCCCTCGGTCTGGAGCTCTATGCAAGATCTCGCCTCATGGGGTACGTATAATCATGAGAAAGGTGAGGGATCAGCCCAGAACTACACGGAAGGAGCTCGTTAATGATCAGTTGGGACCACAGTCACCAAGCAAACCATTGGTAACATACTACGCCGCAATGGATTGAAATCCTGCAGCGCCCGCAAGGTCCCCCTGCTCAAGAAGGCACATGTAGAAGTCCATCTGAAGTTAGCCAATGAACATCTAATGATTCAGAGAAGGCTTAGGAGGAAGTGCTGTGGTCAGATGAGACCAAAATTGAGCTCTTTGGCAGCGACTCAGTTCGCAGTGTTTGAAGGAAGAGAAATGCTGACTATGACCTCAAGAACACAAAAATCTGTGGAGGGATCTAAAACTTTGAGTTGCCAAGGGAGAGCCAAGAATCCTTAAGGATTTTGAGAGTATCTGTAAAGAGCAATGGACCAAAATCCCTCCTGAGATGTGTACAAACCTGGTGACCAACTACAATAAAAGTCTTACCTCAGAACTTGGTGGAGAAACCTTTGTTGGCAAGCACAAAGGCATCTTTTGCTTGGGGATCAAATACTTGTTTTCCTCACTGTATATATATATTGCACAGTGGATACTAGAGGTGCTCTAAGGAGGGACGTTTCTTTTTTCCAATTGATTTGTTGCTGCTCCCTCCTAATGGAGATTTTTTTTAAACGGCCACTAAATCCTGCAATCTGCCGTAATACTAACAGCACTGCAGTTTTTAATAAAATCATAAGCATTTATCTTTTTTTGGAGCCCCAAATTATCTTATCTTGAGCATAATAAAAATGTCTAACAATGGTACTTCAACATTGTGCAATGCTTAGAGAAGAACCAATGGTTTATTTTAGATAATGTAAAGGATTTTGCTTTTATGTCATGGCTCTGAGTAACCTTTTGACTCAGGGATTTCACTCTTAATTTTTTTCTTGGCAATAAATGTTTTTAAATTATGTGTACTTGTCTTACTAACAGCATTTTCACTGTAGGCAGTTTTGACTGTTTAAATGTTTTCTAGTGATCTGCAGTGTAATTGCTGGTGGGTGTATGATATGTAAATGATGAGACAAATAAAACATGCATTCAAACAATACAATACTTAATGTGTAAATGTTATGTTTTTGCCATTAGAACACCAGCTACAGTCAGACTAACAGGCACTAAAATATATAGCGTGCATGCTATTCCAAATAAAGTTTATTATTGCATGAATATGGGTCAAAGTTGATACAAAAGTACACAATGGTACATCATTACAAAAAAACCTGATGCTTTGAAACAGCATAAGCACAGATGAAAGAGGTCAACAATCCCACCACAATAGAGATTTTGATTATTGTACATTGTTATTAAATGTAGGTGTAGTAAAAGATCATGTTAGATGATTTGGAAATGTTCCACAAGGGAGCAGAGTTACAACTGTTGGTGTGCACATCAGTTTAGTCTCTACGTGGCTTTGCTTTTCTGAGCTGGTTCTGACTCTTGTTCATATTCTATCTCCACATATGCCCGTTTTTTCCTGACTGGGCCTTTGAGTGGAGCTTTTCCTTTCGTTTTGGCATTTTTCTTTTCCTCCAACTCTTCTTCCAACTCTTCCTCACTGGATGCCTCTTCATCATCATCATCTTCCTCATCCTCATCACTGCTTCCCTTCAGGTTGTTCATATCCTGTAAAACAAAATCAGGATTTAGATAATGTCACTCTCAGATATTAAATCATGTTTTTTTTATGTAACATTTTACATCTAAATTACCTCAAAATCACTGAGATCACTCTCTTCAATCTCATCCTCAGCAATAAATTCTCTCGTCCCAGACACCTGAAAGACAGAAAAAAAAACTGCTTGGCCAACACGGATAAATTAAATATTAAAATACAAAAAGTAATTTGTTACCAGGAAAGTGGTGTACACTGTCCTGTAATAGACATACAAGTAACCGAAACGCAGCTGACAGGAAATAAAGTTAATACCTCTTCGTCTTCCTCTTCCTCTGATTCTGATTCACTCTCCTCATCCTGTTTTTCCATAGCTTTATCAAAGGCGTGGATGGGGAAGTTGTATATGTCTCCATACTAAAATGAAAAAGGAAACTTTAAATGCAATCACTGATCTGGCACAAAAGCAGGAAAAGCATGTGCCAAAGATCCACGTACTGTTCCTTGTTTTAGACGGTCTAGCAGTTCTTTTTCAATAGCATTTTCCAGCTGAGCAGCAATAAGGGCTTTTTCCTGTTGGAGAGACGGAAAAGTGAGTAAATAACACTCAAATTCAATTCCACATTTGATCCGAAGAGTTATTTTAAATAAGGGCCCCCCCCCCAGAGGGGAAGAGAACTCATCTGTATAAACACTCAAACAAAATAAAAATACAGGATATAAAAATATTCAGGATTGCATGCATCATCAGTAAATCACTCACCTCCCTCCTCTTTTCTCGTCTCTCTACTTTTCTACTAAGTGGAACCAGTTTTCTCCTGGATACAAAAAAGGCACCATTTAAGAGATAATATACATGGTCAGCCAGGCAATGAAATTACACAATTCTTCACCTTTTAATTAAATTTTTAAAAGAAATTAATATTGATCAAAAGTGACAGAAAAGACATTTACAATGCTACAAAAGATTTCAATTAAATGCCATTATTTTTACATTTATATTCAAAGAATCCTTAAAATGGTTTCCACAAAAATACTAAGCAGCAGCACAACCATTTTTTAATATTGATAATTAAATGTTTCTTGAACACCAAATAAGCATATTATATTTATTTCTGAAGGATCATGTGACACTGAAGACCGGAGTAAAGGCTGCTGAAAATTTCAAAACAGGAACATATAACATTCTAAAATACAATACATATTTTAAATTGTAATAATATTTTACAATATTACTGTACTGTATTTTCAATCATATAAGCAAGAAGCTACTTATTTCATAAACATTAAAATGATTATTTTGAGCTGAAATTAATTGATGTAAGGAGAGAGATCATAGAACATTCACAGCACTGCACTATTGGTGCACTGAGTGCAGCAATTGAACTGAAGAAAGGTACTCACTGTCGTTTCAGTGTGAGTTTGCGGATTCGAATAAGATACTGAGTGATCTTTGTCAAGCGCTGTTTGCACTTGTGTCTGATGTACCGCGGCCAATAAATAAGGTTCTCATCAATCTGTTCCAAAGCCTTCGCATAGTTTCTATCAAGTTTCACCTGAGAAAGAGTTAAAGTATAGTAGCACAAGCATATTAAACATTTCAATGTGAACGTCTTATATCAAATGATTTATGTTTCTTGCTAGTTTTGATCCTCATACCTTCTCCCACATGCGAGCAGGGAATGCTGCTCTCTCAATAACTTTCATGTAAAGATAACACTGGCCTAATGACACAGAACAAGTTGCAATGATCAAGAAATAAATATTCAGAAACATTTAGCTGATGTTTAAAGTCCATAGGGTTACAAAAACGTCATGATTATCATACCTTTATCCTCTCTTACAGTAGCATACTGACTGTTGGCAAGAGGACATGATGAACGATTACAAAGGCCTGTGATGTTGTATTCGTTTCGACAGAACAGTTGAGTTTTGGTTCTTCAATGACAATAAATCAAAAAGTTAGAATATTCTTCCACAATTTGGAGAATGCACATAAAAAGAAGAAAAACTTTGTTAAATTATTAGGCACAAACACATATACTTACTTTACTTTGTAGGAACAAAAACTCTTACTGCCGATAAGGTCCCAAATAACCTTTAAAAGACAGATGATTCAATATCAAGGCTTATGTTCAACAACGTAAATTAAACTAATTTATAGGTCATTAGGTTTTATAGATCATTCCTTTATCAATTACAACGACCGATGTTTACTGCTAAAAACAGAAACATCACAACCTACGAATTATTTTGATAAGATTTTGTTTCAATTATTACTGGTTCAGTAAAATGTTATTATTAAATTCATCCGTGTTGATTGTCAATAAAATAAGATATATTTTATATATAAATTGTACGTAATATGTTTTCTTGTACCGCTTTACTTACATCGTCGTGTTGCATTCTGACAGCTTGTTAGGACGGTTGTCGCTTTGAAAGTTGTGTACTCTACGTAAGATTAGGCACCTTTACGTAAATACCAGCGCTAATTTGATACAGTGAAATTAACGATAAAATGTTTATAAAAGCACAATCACCTGATCAAACAAATACCACATGGAAGTTACAGGCGGCAGCCATGTTAACAGTGTAATAAGAATAGTCTTCTTCTTGTATAAAGGCGATCCACTCTTTAAGAGAAATGTCGCCATCTACTGTACTGGAGAGCAAACAGTATTTCTTCTTCTTCTTCTTTCGTTTTTTGGCGCATTGCATTCTCAGTGCATACCGCCACCTACCTTTGCTGTTATGCAGTCATGATTTCTTATGATCAGTTTTTCCTTTTTTTCTTTTCTTTTCTTTTTTTTCCCTTTTTTCATTCTCACTTGCCTCTTCCTCACATATCAATCCTTATATATAATTATTTGATGCTCCATCTCATTCCATCTCCCATATCCGATCTGGCGCTGCATGTCCAGCTCCTCTAGACCGGCCTATGAAATCTGGTATAGACCAAAGCATCCTTATTCTATATTAAATCCTTTCACTTAATCCTGTAGTATATATGTATTCTATTAACATTCTGTATCCTACTCTATCTCTATTAAAATCATAACCTAACAAATATAACAAATCCTTATTAACCTTCCCTCTTTCGTTTAAATATGATATCAACTCCTTCCTTTCCTCATCATACCTTTTACAATCGTATATCACATGTTCTACTGTTTCTTTCTCCCCACAATTCTCACATAAACCAGTCTCATGAACTCCAATTATAAAGAGCGATGCGTTCAGTCTTGAGTGTCCAAGTCTCATCCTAGTCATTATAACCTCTTCTTTCCTATTTCTACCATTTCTACATTTCTTACCTACCATTTTTTAAATATTATATAAATGCCGCCCCTTATTATCTTTATTCCAGTTTTCCTGCCACTCTTTAATAATATTTTCCTTAATAATAGATTTGATTTTGCCTTTACTTAATGGAACATTAAAATCTATTTCTTCCCTTTTTAAAGCATTTTTTGCTAATTCATCAGCAGATTCATTACCAGCTACTCCTGCATGCGCTGGCACCCAGCAGAATCCAACTTCTACTCCTATCCTTTGTATTCGCCATAATAATGAAAATATTTCGCACATCAAATCTTAGAAGTACAATGAGTAAACAGTGACGTTAAGACAGAAGCAGAGTCAGAGCATATGCCTACTCTGTCCAGTTTTACCTCCTCTACCCATGTTAATCCTATTATAATAGCGACCATTTCAACAGTATAAATTGACAATTTAGATGTTAATCGTTTAGTTATTGATATTTTAAACTCTGGAATATACACTCCTATTCCTGTAATTCCTGATCTTGGTTCTTTAGATCCATCAGTATAGATGTGCATACTTGCATAGAATCTTTCCTGTATGTATTTATTAACTTGGTACTTAATCATACCCATTTCCTCCCATTCCCGTTTCTTATCTAATATTCCTAAATCAATTTTAACCTCAGAAATAATCCATTTCGGAACCTCTCCCCATACAGGTGACACACTACATTCCATATTAGCAATCTGATATTTCTCTGCTAACTGATTTGTCTTCCATCCATATCCTCTCTCGTTACTTAAGTATTCCCAACAATTATTTAAAACATCTTTAGCTATACTTTCTCCAGTGTAACTCTTTAAATATGTCCAAAATACCAAAGACAATTTAACTCTCCGTAATTTCAATGGCATTTCATTCGCTTAATAATGCATTGACTGGTGTTGTTTTAACTGCTCCTAAGCATATTCTAAGAGCTCAATATTGAATTCTCTCTAGCTTTTTTAACAATGATTCTGACAATGACCCATAAATCATGCATCCATAATCAACTGTCGATCTTATCAAGGCTGGATAATTGTTATCATTGAGTCTCTTTCTGCTTCCCATTCTTTCCCAGATATTGCCCTCATCACATTTAAGACCGTCCTGCATTTTTTATCTATTTCCTCAATATGTTTTTTCCAGGTATATCTCCCATCTAACCACATTCCTAAATATTAAAAACTTTTAACTTGTTCTAAAGGTTTTCCATATAATAATAATTCAATATCCTTAAAATCTTCCTTTTTCCTACTGAATATCATATAACTTGATTTACTAGTTGACATTTTAAAACTCCATTCTATACTCCATTCTTCCACCTTTTTAATAGCTGTTTGCATACCTGAAATCACTTGCTTTGTATTTCGCCCTCTCTTCCAAATAGCCCCGTCATCAGCATATAATGCACATCCCACACCAAATCCTACATTGTCAAAGATATCATTAATCATAATATTAAAAAGAATTGGACTTATAACACTCCCTTGAGGAATACCATTTTCTGCCTTATAAATTAATGACTGACACATTCCCACTTGAACTACAAATGTTCTTTCAAACAAAAATTGAGATAACCAATTATACATATTTCCATCCTAGATGCTTTAATTAATAGCCCTTCTCTCCATACCGTGTCATACGCTTTTTCTATATCAAAATACACTACTGCCATGATTTCTTTCACTTCATTACTAACCTTGATTAATGCGTCCATAGTTGATCTTTTATCTTTTTTCTCTAGTTCATATGTTAACCATAATATTTTCCATTCATTTACATAAGTTTGAAGTCAGAGCAATTGGTCGATAACTTCCTGGGTTTGTTGAATTTTTTCCTGGCTTTACAATAGGGATTACTACAGCTTTCTTCCATGTTTTTGGCATAATTCCTTCCATCCATATTTTATTATATAACTCAAGTATCTTTAACAATATACTATCTGACAAATGCTTTATCATTTTATAACTTACTCTATCCACCCCAGGAGCGGTATTGGCACATTTTTGTAATGCAACTTTCAGTTCTGTAAGTGTAAACTCTATATCCATAGATATCTCTATATCTATTGCTATTTATTTTCTTCATTATATCTGGATTTTTGTCTAAAATTTCCTTTTTCCTTCTCCCAATTCTATTCTATGTGCTCTTTCTAAAACCTTACCTAACATGTTTGCTTTATCTATATCTATTACTGCAACTTTATCTTCTTCAATAAAAACTGGTATTAGAGCCGACTTCTTTCCTTTCCCACTCATATTCCTTAACATATTCCATATTTTATCCATAGGAGTATCTTTTCCTATGGTAGAACAAAATTCTCTCCATCCTTCTCTCTTCGCATTCTTAATTATTCTTCTTGTTTTAGCTCTTGCTTTCTTATACTCTACCAAATTTCTCATACTCATATTTTCCCTGAGTTGTTTAAATGCTTTATTTCTTTCTTTAATTGCACTACTGCATTCTTCCTTCCACCATGGAATATTTCTGTTTTTCTGACCTGCTATTCTTTGTGGTATAAATAATGTTGCAGCTTCCATTATTAGATTTGTAATTGAATCACAAAAAGTTTCTACTGAATCTTCAGCCACTGAAGTCTTTATTATCTTCACAGTGCTTACTAAAGGAATTCCAATCTGCCTTCTCATACAACCATTTCTTTTGCAGTAAACATTCTGGATTATTATTTACATTTATTTTACAAATAATTGGAAAATGATCACTCCCAACTGTGTTCTCGCTATTTACTTTCCATTCACATAATTCAGCCATACCATTTGATATTAATGTTAAATCTATACTTGATACCGTATTCTCTGTTAAATTATACCTAGTTCCGTCTCCTGTGTTTAAACATACTAATGATCTATCATCCATGAGCTGTTCAAATACTTCCCCATTATAATCTATATTTTTACTTCCCCATAGCCAATTATGTGCATTAAAATCACCACACCATAATTCCTTTGTCTCTTTCCTAATCTTTTCAAACAACTTTATTGAAATCTTCTTACATGGGTTATAAAAATTATATATTACAATTGATTCTTCTCTAAAATATATTTCAACTACAACACATTCCATATCTTTAACCTCACTTAATTCCCTATATATAGTTCCTTCTTTTATAAAAGTTACCACCCCTCCCCTTGTTTCCCAACCCTATCCTTTCGAACAGACTTATATCCTGGTAATGCAAATTGTAGATTTGGCTTGAGCCAAGACTCTTGAACACAAATTACACTTGGTTTATGTTCCAAATCGAGTACATATTTTTTTTATTCTTGACCATTTGCCACAAGGCTCCTTGCGTTCCATTGCATTACATTTATCACCATTGATCTACTCCGATCCCTGTGAACCTTCTACTGTTGTTGCTCTAGTTAGAATTTCATGTATTATACTGAAATCCCAGATATCCTTAGGAATTCTGATGCAGCTTCAAGAATTGTTTTAATCTTTGCCGATCTGCTTGGCAACTTAGCAGTGACATTAATTACCTTAACAATAAAGGCTAGAAAGTTCTCTTTAGTCATTATTAAAGTATTTTCTTTTATATCACACTGTTGTTCTGATTCTTTAGTTTGAACCTTTCTCATGTCCCTTGCGTCTTGGTTGAGATTATCCCTCATCTCATCCCTCCTGTCCTCCTTACCTTTACAGACCTTCACTGCTTCCGCATAAGTGACTTTATGCTTGTATTTTTTTACTTCTCTTGCTTTAATTTTTACCTCACATCCTCCATATGCTGCACTGTGAGCACCTCCACAGTTGCAGCATTTTAATCCATTCACCTGTGCATTTATCATAATCATCCTCACCTCTGCATTTTGCACATCTTACCTTCCCCCGACACACTGCAGCCACATGTCCTATTCGTTGATATTTAAAACATCTCAATGGCATTGGTACATACACTTTTACTGGGTAACTTATGTATCACATTTGTAGGCTATCACTGTAAACCCTAATGCTCAAAATAACTAATTGGTTTGAGTAGGACAAACTTAAATTAAACTAATTAGTTCAGTCAAATTAACTTTTATGAGTATTTAGCACTTTCTTTTTCTTTCAAGTTCACATAACTGATATATTTTAAGTAAACTGAACTGTTTCATTGTTTTGAGTTTTATGAAATTATTTATTTTAATTTAGACAAACTTAAGTTTAACTGAAACGTCTGGGATGTCTATTTCCCAGCATGCTTTGCCGATGGCACTCGAAAGGGAGAGTAAATGCTAAAATTAAGTGTAATATAATGTGTTTTTTTTTGTGTAAGATTAATGTTAAGTGTGAGATTTAGTAGTGATTAATGTTTTGTTATGCTAATTTAGAAGAATTTCTGTTAATGTTGGCTACCATCATGGTGACAAGTGGTGCATGTGTTGTGGCAAATTCATAGTTCTTTTTGGTTCAGGTCTCAAAGAAGTTTCTCAGAGTCGAGGTTCCAGGTCAGAAGAATTAACTTTATTGACAAGCAACAAAGTGAGAAGCCGGCCGGCCGTCCGGACATCTGAGGTTACATTGGCCAGTGTTCATGTCTTATACTTTTTCTTATCGCTAGGTGCCCAATGGGCACCCTCAAATCTATCTCTTCCCCTCTGTCACGCCTGGTGACCTTGGCACAGTTAGACATGTCTTCTCTATTGGTCAAACCTCACACAATGGTGCTCTGTTTCATACCTTGTTTTGACACTTCATATTGCTGATGCATACTGGTTATTTTCCATTCTCTCATCCTTCTTCAGACCTATTTTTTCATGCTTGTTATCATTTTTTGTTTTGTTTCATTACATCATACTTAGACATGAATCAAAGGAAAATTCTCCAACACATGCAGCTTGATTTGAGAGCAAATAATCCCTTTATTTTGTTGCGCTCATACAGTAAGTGCTTCTGTATAACATACTATTGCTAATATGTTAGCAAATTAGTATGTTAGCAGATTAGCTTTTAAAAGCTAACTAAGTTTATACTAATAAAAGTGTTCACATTGAGATTACATGAAAGGTTTAAGTTAATTGTATGATTGTACTCATATATTTTAATTGTTCTTAACTTGAAATGTTTAAGTACAAAATAAAAATCTGTTAGGTCTGCTTACTTAAACTTTGAATTTCAGAACTTAAAAAATTTGAGGCAATTGATTGCCTTAAATGTTTTGAGTTCTGCCAACTTATTCAGGTTTACAGTGTATTTCATAGATTTGAGTTATATTAATTGAATGGACTTAGTACTATTAACTTTATTTACCCAAGTTATCTTAACAATAAGTTATTGAGTTACTTGGACACAAATCAAATATTTTTTATGCTTAAATTGTTTGAGTTAATAAACTTAAATGGTTTCCTCAAACGGTTTGAGTTGAATTAACTCATCAGGTTTTACAGTATAGGCCTACCTTTTCAGGCATTTTCCCTTCAAATGTCAACAAGACACTCAAGCTTTCCTGTCGTTGTCCTTCTATCGTCTTATACAGTCTTCTCACATTACTAATCTTACCTCCTCTTATATTTTCGTGCATTTCATCAGTGGATATATATGTGGGAATTCCATATATTACACCTTTTTTTTCCCCCTTTTCTACTCCAATCTCTTTGGTTGTGACCTTTTCTCCGTTCATTTCTTTTATCTTGAGTAGTTTGTTTTTCTGCCCAATATCTTTCACTATGATCAGAACTCTCCCTTGCCCCAAACACTTAGCCAAAACAACTGCCCCAATGATTTTATCGATCACCTTGGATAGTCCTATTGGATGCAAATGTGTTCCTGTACTCTTTTCAAATGTCAGCATAATTTTGTGTCCATTCTCCTTAACTTTTGTAAATTTTGTTCTCTTATTATTTCTTGGTTTTCTTTTGTCTTTTTTTTTTTTTTTTTTTTTTATCCTGCATTGATTCTATCATATTTTCGCTATCCTCCTGATCCTTAGATTTCTTACGTTTTGCATTCTTTTTTTAATTACTTTTCCCCGAATATATCTCCGTAAATCCTTCCCTGTCCTCCATTATCGATTCCTCAGAATCTTCCTCCATGACTGCACAACAGCAACACCAGCCTCTCCTTCTCCCCACTCATTAATTTCTCTTCGAGAATAATCTTCAAAAGCCACAAGCGGACCTCGCTGCACCCTTCGCTAACCCGCAAACTAGCATTGTCAAAATCCAGTATTTCTTGCATGGGCACCTGAAGTTTTAAATCCCGTGGATCAATTAGAGCGCATGCTAGCCAAATGAAAAAATAAATAAAAATAAAAAACATTAAATAAAAAGCCACAATACACATATTTACTATACAACAAAAATACATGATGATATGCAGTTTCATTTACATCACACTCATCAAAACCCATTTCCATGCAAACCCATAATGTTTCATAAGTGCCAGTCTTGATTTTTAACCATGTGTGACCCAGACTTAGACAGTAATAGTAAAATATTTTCTATTTCCTCCCTGGCAATTTATCCTTCTGTGCATCTTCCTTTGTTATACTATTGTCCCGACTCCCATCTTATTTGCCATTAATTCATATTCACTTATTTATTTGCCATATATATATATATATATTCGGTGACCGCACGGACCTTGGAGGGATCCATGCTAATACCCTCCGCGGAAATTACAGATCCAAGAAAGGAGACGGATTGAGCGTGGAAAGTACATTTCTCGGCTTTAACAAACAGTCGATTCTCGAGGAGACGTTGGAGAACCTGACGAACGTGTTGAGTATGTACTTGGAGAGAGGGAGAGAAAATTTAAATGTCGTCGAGATAGACAAAAACGAAAAATGTTCAGCATGTCTCTGAGAACATCGTTAATTAATGCCTGTGTAGCAGTATGAGTTAACTCATAACGAGCTGGCGTTCTTTTTACCAATTACTGCCACAGGCTCCCCCTATAAATACAGGTAGTAGTCCTTCTGACTGCCCTCTTGCTCGCGGGTGACGGAAGTGCGTCATACTTCCGAGTCACTCACTCCGGGTGTTGCTCTGCTGTAGGTAAAGTAGCGGCTTTGTTGTCTTTGCCCTTATTCCATTGGTATCGGCTGCCGTTATGTTTACTATGCATTGAATGCTTATAGATCTCCGGTTGGCGGGCCAGCCCTTTGTTCCGTCGTTCAACGCATTTAAAAGCGGATGTTACTGAAAGCTGCCTGTACTGTTTGTACCCTTTGAGCTGCCTCCTCCTGGGTGATACAAAACGCTGCTTGATCGGTATGTAGAATACATGATGTAGGATTTATTTGTTTGATTTGGGGTTAATTCACTTTTATTTTATAAATAACAGGAACTGGGCTGGTTCAACTGGAGATTGACGTCAGCCGCAGAGTATTTATTCACTAGCTGCTGTTTTGTCTGGATTGTTGTTTGTTTAACGCACATTTTGAATATTGTACAATCAACCTTAACGTTATCTGATTTCTGCACTTCCGTCCTGGAGTGTTGCTTGCTTAATGTGTATATTTTGAACATTGTATCAGCAATCTTACTCGATCGCGCTACCTGCTCGTCCCGGACAGCTGTTTCCTTGTGTGTTTTGTCTGTGAACACCACGTACCAGCAACTCTAACGTCACTCGACCACTGTACAACTGTTTCTTTAATGCGGTTTTTGAACATTGTATCATCAACTCTACTCGATCGCTGCCCGCCCGTTCTGCCTTCACGGCCACTGGGCAATCACGGCCACTGGACACTCACGGCCATATGTTTGACTGTGCGAGCCTCTAGGTTGACGTGGGTCAGTGTTTTAACTGTTTGAGTGCAGTTGAAGGGGTTGGCTCTTTACAGTTATAATTTGAGTTAAGTGTCTATTTCTTTTCTATTACTTTGTTTTCAATTTAGTTAATTTGTGCTTCTAGTTTGTTTCTTTATCAGTGATTTGTTTCTTTATCAGTGATTTTAGTTTATCTCGTTAGATAAACTAATCCAGTTAATAGATTTATTTATATTTTGTTTTCTTCTGTCTCATTACTGAATTCGTTTTCCTTGGCCAAGGTTTCATTGTACTTTAATCCATGTTTATTTTGTTTTTCTTTGTTTGAGAAGTGACTTAGAACTGATGTCTTATTTTTTTGTGGACTGCCTTCTGGAACCATTGTTGGTTCTGGCAGTTTGGCTATTTTGTGATTAAGATTATTTCATTTTGTTTTTTTTCATTTAAATATTATTTTGACTTTTCTCTTTCTGTTGAGTGAATCCCCCTTGATTGTGTGTGTCTGTTTCAGTTGCTGAGAGCCGAAGGTGGTGGTGTTGGTGTCTGGGTGGTGGTATCCCCCTCCTGCGTGCTGTTGTCTACCCCGTTTTCTTTGCTGTGTTCACTGTGTTTTTCTGTGTGTGTGTGTTCACGTGGTGACCTTTCCTGGGATTCCTTGGTGCCTGGTGACTCCTTTCTCCTCCACTGGTAAGCCTCAGCAGCAAGTATGAATGTGTTTTGAATTGTTTTAAATTATTGAATAAAATTTGTTATCTCTTTTAAAAATTGAACCTCGTCTCTGGCTGAATTGTTTACTTACCTGTGTGTCCTTAAGGGATTAATAGTATTGCAATTAGGAAATAAAGAATCATTCTCTGGGTGAAATTCCCAGGGTGGCGTAGTCGGTGTTTTTGGGGCAGGTTCCACTTAGACTATAACCTCCTCAGTACTGTTTGGCTCTCTGTATCGCCACATTTGGCGTATAGTCGGCAGGGTTTACAATTTAAAGCCGAGACGTGTTCAATTTTGTTGCATTTGGTTATTTCTGCTCCTTTGTGGTCCTGGGTGCATTTTGATTTGTCCAAGAGTGTTCACATTTTCTTTGTTCTGTGTTACAGGCAAAACAGCAGCTGGTGTTCTTTCTCCGCTTTCCTATCTCCTAACGGTAGAGTTTCCCCTTTATTGGGCAGGATAAGTATGGAGGGAGAGTTACAGGAGTTGAGGGACTTAGTTGAGCAGTTAAGAGCAGATAATGAGAGGCTGCGACTGGAACAGGCTGCAGCCGTGCCTGGACCTAGTTCTACACCCCCTAATGTGTTACCTACTGCTCTACCCATGACTAGAGCCCCTACAATTGAGATTGGTTTTTGTGCCCTGTGACCGAAAATGTCTTATGTTTAGGGGAAGATCAGGCATAGGGTTAACAGAATGGATTGATGGGTAGCCGTCATAGCAAGAGGACTTGTACCAAGTATCTCTCTTGTTTCTTGTTTAGCCATCATGTGAAGAGGACTTGTACCAAGTATCTCTAGTGTTTGTTGTAGCCGTCATGGCAAGAGGACTTGTACCAAGTATCTCTAGTGTTTGTTGTAGCCGTCATGGCAAGAGGACTTGTACCAAGTATCTCTAGTGTTTGTTGTGGCCGTCATGGCAAGAGGACTTGTACCAAGTGTCTCTAGTGTTTGTTGTAGCCGTCATGGCAAGAGGACTTGTACCAAGTATCTCTAGTGTTTGTTGTAGCCGTCATGGCAAGAGGACTTGTACCAAGTATCTCTAATGTTTGTTGTAGCCGTCATGGCAAGAGGACTTGTACCAAGTATCTCTAGTGTTTGTTGTGGCCGTCATGGCAAGAGGACTTGCACCAAGTATCTCTAGTGTGTTGTAGCCGTCATGGCAAGAGGACTTGTACCAAGTATCTCTAGTGTTTGTTGTAGCCGTCATGGCAGAGCATTTGTAACAAGTGTTTCTTGTGTAGCCATTATGGTAAGAAGACTTGTAACAAGGGTCTCCCTCAGTGTTTGCTTTACTAGCGTCCCAAGATAGAGGTGAGTGTCTTGGAGCTAGTATATGGTATTCTTAATTTTATTGATTCATCGTCGGGGCGACAATCCAAAAGGTGGGGTAGATTGTAGCAGTATGAGTTAACTCATAACGAGCTGGCGTTCTTTTTACCAATTACTGCCACAGGCTCCCCCTATAAATACAGGTAGTAGTCCTTCTGACTGCCCTCTTGCTCGCGGGTGACGGAAGTGCGTCATACTTCCGAGTCACTCACTCCGGGTGTTGCTCTGCTGTAGGTAAAGTAGCGGCTTTGTTGTCTTTGCCCTTATTCCATTGGTATCGGCTGCCGTTATGTTTACTATGCATTGAATGCTTATAGATCTCCGGTTGGCGGGCCAGCCCTTTGTTCCGTCGTTCAACGCATTTAAAAGCGGATGTTACTGAAAGCTGCCTGTACTGTTTGTACCCTTTGAGCTGCCTCCTCCTGGGTGATACAAAACGCTGCTTGATCGGTATGTAGAATACATGATGTAGGATTTATTTGTTTGATTTGGGGTTAATTCACTTTTATTTTATAAATAACAGGAACTGGGCTGGTTCAACTGGAGATTGACGTCAGCCGCAGAGTATTTATTCACTAGCTGCTGTTTTGTCTGGATTGTTGTTTGTTTAACGCACATTTTGAATATTGTACAATCAACCTTAACGTTATCTGATTTCTGCACTTCCGTCCTGGAGTGTTGCTTGCTTAATGTGTATATTTTGAACATTGTATCAGCAATCTTACTCGATCGCGCTACCTGCTCGTCCCGGACAGCTGTTTCCTTGTGTGTTTTGTCTGTGAACACCACGTACCAGCAACTCTAACGTCACTCGACCACTGTACAACTGTTTCTTTAATGCGGTTTTTGAACATTGTATCATCAACTCTACTCGATCGCTGCCCGCCCGTTCTGCCTTCACGGCCACTGGGCAATCACGGCCACTGGACACTCACGGCCATATGTTTGACTGTGCGAGCCTCTAGGTTGACGTGGGTCAGTGTTTTAACTGTTTGAGTGCAGTTGAAGGGGTTGGCTCTTTACAGTTATAATTTGAGTTAAGTGTCTATTTCTTTTCTATTACTTTGTTTTCAATTTAGTTAATTTGTGCTTCTAGTTTGTTTCTTTATCAGTGATTTGTTTCTTTATCAGTGATTTTAGTTTATCTCGTTAGATAAACTAATCCAGTTAATAGATTTATTTATATTTTGTTTTCTTCTGTCTCATTACTGAATTCGTTTTCCTTGGCCAAGGTTTCATTGTACTTTAATCCATGTTTATTTTGTTTTTCTTTGTTTGAGAAGTGACTTAGAACTGATGTCTTATTTTTTTGTGGACTGCCTTCTGGAACCATTGTTGGTTCTGGCAGTTTGGCTATTTTGTGATTAAGATTATTTCATTTTGTTTTTTTTCATTTAAATATTATTTTGACTTTTCTCTTTCTGTTGAGTGAATCCCCCTTGATTGTGTGTGTCTGTTTCAGTTGCTGAGAGCCGAAGGTGGTGGTGTTGGTGTCTGGGTGGTGGTATCCCCCTCCTGCGTGCTGTTGTCTACCCCGTTTTCTTTGCTGTGTTCACTGTGTTTTTCTGTGTGTGTGTGTTCACGTGGTGACCTTTCCTGGGATTCCTTGGTGCCTGGTGACTCCTTTCTCCTCCACTGGTAAGCCTCAGCAGCAAGTATGAATGTGTTTTGAATTGTTTTAAATTATTGAATAAAATTTGTTATCTCTTTTAAAAATTGAACCTCGTCTCTGGCTGAATTGTTTACTTACCTGTGTGTCCTTAAGGGATTAATAGTATTGCAATTAGGAAATAAAGAATCATTCTCTGGGTGAAATTCCCAGGGTGGCGTAGTCGGTGTTTTTGGGGCAGGTTCCACTTAGACTATAACCTCCTCAGTACTGTTTGGCTCTCTGTATCGCCACACCTGGAACACGTTGACCAGACCGAAAGGAAGAACGCGATATTCGAAGTGCCCTAAAGGTGTGTTAAACGCTATCTTTCACTCGTCCCCCTCCTTTATGCGGACACGGTGGTATGCATTTCGGAGATCTAATTTTGAAAAGATCTTGGCCCCCTGCAGGATCTCGAGGCGGATGACATGACAAGGGATAGCGGTTCTTGACCGTGATGTCATTCAACCCTCGATAATCTATACAGGGGCGTAATGAACCATCCTTCTTCTTAACAAAGAAAAAACCCGCACCGGCAGGGGAGGAGGAAGGTACAATGGTACCGGCATCGAGCGAGTCAGATAGATATTTCTCAAGTGCTTCACGTTCGGGAGCGGAGAGAGAGTATAGTCTCCCACGGGGAGGAGTGGCGCCCGGAAGAAGGTCGATGCTACAGTCATACGGTCGATGGGGAGGAAGAGAAGTGGCCCTAGAACGACTAAAGACCGTTCGAAGATCATGGTACTCCTCCGGGACCCCGGACAAATCACCTGGCTCCTCCTGAAAAACAGAGACAGGGGTAGACAGCAGACATCAAACATTTAACATGACACGACAAACTCCATGAAAGAATGGAGCCTCTGGACCAGTTTATCTGAGGGTTATGTTCAACTAACCAGGGATGTCCTAAAACAACAGGACTATAAGGGGAATGAAAAACAAGAAAAGAAATAGTCTCTTGATGATTGCCAGAGATGGTGAGACTCACTGGAGCTGTGGCAAAGCGCACTCTAGAGAGGATACTACCGTCGATGGCGTGGACAGGGGTGGAGTCTTTACATTCAACGATGGGAATCCCCTGTTCTCAATCCCAAGTCTCATCCACAAAACTTCCCTCAGCTCCCGAATCGATCAAAACCGGGCAAGAGACGGAAAAACCCGGCCAGCGGAGGAGAGCGGAGAAAGTGGTGCGTGCGCGTGGCGGAGGGTCTAGGGTTGAAGCGCTCACCAGTAACCCTCTCTCTACTGGTGAGCCTTGGCTTTTACCGGAAGGTGGAGATTTGATGAGAAGCAGACCCGCAGTACATACAGAGGCGAGCCATGATGCAGCGTTGACGCTCCGCCGCGGAGATTCGTAGACCTCCCAGCTGCATGGGCTCGGAGTCAAATAGCATTGACTATTTGACTCGATGGGAGACGGTGTAGAGGAGAGCACAGGAGTGGAGAAAAGAGACCTTTCAAGGTTGCGGCTGCGGCGGCGTATCTCAAAATGCTTCTCCACTTGAATGGCCATGTCAATAAGAGGATCCAGTCGAGTGGGTGCCTCGCGGGCAAGGATCTCGTCCTTTATATCGGCATTAAGCCCTTCGAGGAAACGAGCTACCAGAGCTGACTCGTTCCAGTCACAGGAAGCAGATAGGGCTGTCGCGATAACCGCAATATCGCAGTACCGCGCTTCTGACAAGCCAACCGCAGAGGAATTCAAGTAACCGCAGCAACCGCGATATTCGCGGGTTTTCTTTTTTCATAAGGCAATACCCTTCTTGTTTTGAACTTCGTTCATGTGTATTGAATGTTAAATAAGTTAATGATAATAAGACGTGGTGATCATGGTTTTATTATGGTGATTTGTACAGAGGCTTCGTGGAGTTGCACTTAAGCCTAAACAGACAGTGAATGAGAGAGATCGACTGAGCGCGTGCGATTACCTGCGTCTGTCTTTGAGGTCAAGTCATATTCGTAAAAAAGGTTGCCGTGTCCAAGGAAAGTTAAATATTTGTCCTGTCATCCTTGGCATCAGCGACAGGCAGCGCTGGTCTGCATCCACAGCACGAGGAACTCGCGGTCGCGGGAAACAAAACTCAGTGAGTCACGCATTGAATCAATGCTATTTGTCTCTATTAAGTGAAGCTTCAGCGTTACCCATGCGACGCATTGCTGGTCAGCTGAACCTTGAAAAGTGGAGCTCAAAGTTAAAAATAATTTACCTTGTTTCATTAGGCTACTATCTTTTAATGAATCAATCAGCGTTTTTGAACGTGTTGTTAAATGAATGGTTTAATGACTCACTCAAAGACAGTCCGTTGCCCTAACAACTGCGCGCTGAGTGACAGGCTTTCAATGCGGAGAGACGCTGTTTAGTTTCGGTTTATTGGTTATTGAAAATGTACTCGTTTTTGTGCATGCTGACCACATCGTGACACTTATAGCAACAAATAAATATAAATAAATCAAAATAAATTAATAAATGCGGTTAAACCGCATATCGCGCTCAAAATTACCGCAAGGGAAAATCCTTAACCGCGACAGCCCTAGAAGCAAATAAAGTACGAAATTCAATCGAAAAATCTGCTGCTGAACTCTTCCCTTGGCGAAGCGTAGACAGGAGCCGGGAAGCCTCCACTCCGAACGCAGAACGGTCAAAGACCCGCAGCATCTCTTCTTTGAAGAAGGTATAACGACTGAGACAGTCGGCCTCTGAATTCCATACCGCTGTTCCCCATTCCCGCGCACGGCCAGACAAGGAGATGATGAAGGCGATGCAAGAGCGATCATTAGCGTACGTGGAAGACTGTAGTGAAAAGACAACTTCACACTGGGTCAAAAATGATCGACACTCCTTGGGCACACCGGAATAACACGGCGGGTTGTTGACTCTTGGCTCAGGAGCATCCTGACTTCTAGAAGAGGAAGACTCAACATGGAGGTGATGAAGCTGTTGCGAGATATTGGACATGCGAGCTGCAAGGGAATCCATGGTATGACGAGTGGCGGCCAGCTCATCCTCATGACGGCCCAGCATGGCTCCCTGGAGTTCGAGTGCCGATTGAAAGGGACTCTCCTTTGCTGGGTCCATTTCAGGTCAGATTATTCTGTCACGTGTAAGGAGAGAGGACCCAAAAGCAGAAGGCGATTTGACAATATTTAATAGTTGAAAAACAGTTCAGGCAAAATAACACAGGTGGCCGCAAGGCATGTAAATCCAACAGAAAGTCTCTCAGTCTTCAATCCAACAGAAGATATACTCAGCCAACGGAAACAGAAAGTCTCTCTAATAATGGAACAGAAATGCGCGGTCAGGGCCGGCAACGGGGAATCCCGGAGGATGAGAGAAAGGCTGGGTCCGTAGAGAGAGCACGGGAACGCCAAACCGTTGACCACTCACGTTAGCTGGAGGTTGAACAAAGCAGAGGCGAGGTAATAATGTTGTCAATAAAGAACACGCACCAGACAGGACTCGACAGGACTTGACAAGACAGAGGTTGGAATAGCAGGCAAACAGGTACGTAACATTCGGCAATAATATGACAAAGAACAAAAGAAAGGAAAGCCTAGAAATAGAGAGTCTAATCAGAGAAGGTGGGAAACAGGTGAGGAGAGAGAGTGAAGAGATGAGGTGATGAGAAACAGCTGAGAGCGAATGAGATAAGCCATTTCTCAATATGCGTACTTGTCTGTACTTGTGTTCTTGTGGACTTGTGAAACGTCATCAGTCGCTGCCCTAGTACTGTTCCAATTCAAAGTTCACATCTAGCCAAGTCCAGTTCAAATCCCCGGATGTGTTCTTGATCCGCCCCTTTTACCGAGGATGCATAGAGAGGTGACTTGTGCGGACTTGATACGGGCCCATAACCCAGAATTCAGTTCGAACCAAGTTCGCATCAATGGCGGAGGAGAAAACTCACAACTGTAAGTAATACATTTCAAAATACTATTGTTGTTGTATCACGAAATGTAGTTCTAAGAGTTTTGATGCCAGAATGTTGTTTAAACTTAAAAGCTACCGTCGAATTTTAAGATTAGCAACTATTTGAAAATTTGCTCAGACGATTTCATTAACTGTTACGAGTTGAAAAATCCAGCGCTGGTGTAAGTAACCCTCGGCAAGTCCTCCTAAAAAGTATAACGTTATGTAAAATATGGTGCTGCCTGTGTTGTTTCTGTAGTGGATAAACATTTTTTGATCTATTGTGCTTTGGGTATATCTAACGTTAATGGGAAATTGTTTTGCCTGAGGGAAAAGTTTCCTAACTAGCCTACTTATCAAACGCAAACCTTATTCTTCAGTGCTCTTGTCGTTTTAACCAAATAGTTTGCTTGTCTTTATTTCAATTTTCTAACAAATTATTTTAGAATTTTATTATTTTCCATTAACTTAAATTAAGCATTATTTTTTTATCAAGGGACTGCTGAGGAAACTCGGGCTTTGATAGAGTGGCGGGCGGCGAACGAAAGCCTTTTCACCGGGAGGCGCAATTCCTCCAAAAGTGGATGGGAGTGAGTATTGATTTTGAGTGCTTGTATAATTCCCTGTATGTCTGAAGGTTTGGAGCTAGATTTGCACAGTCTTCATCCATAAAAATGAAGACGTTATTGAAGTGGAATCATGTCAATCTTTATGGTTTTGTTTTGCCTATAGTCATTTTGTTTCCACGTCTGGTTTGGCCATATCTGCCAAACAGGCCAAAAAAAAAATGGAGCAACCTAAAAGACAAATACAAGGTAATCTGCCTGTTTCTCTACTTTCTGTTACTGAAAGAGACTTACCAAGATGTGTGTTAAGACTTTCCGGTTATATATGAAACCTAACATAGATGCATTGGCCCTTACATTTTATCTTGTAAAATGTAGTTTACTCTGTTTAGCTGCTACATTGTTTACTCTGAGACTGTAAAAAGAATAGTTCACCCCAAAATGAACATTCTGTCATTCACCCACAAATTTAAGTTGTTTTAAGTTGTTTCACACCTGTATACACTATTTATTTATTTATTTATTTATTTATTTTTTGCTTTACACAAACGAAGAATATTTGTAACCTAACAGTTCTGGGGCACCACTGACTTGTGTAATTTTTTGGTGCCTCAAACTGTTAAGTTACAAAAATTCTTTAAGAATATCTTCCTTTGTGTAGAGCAAAAAATAAACAAAAAAAATGTCTAAAAGTGTGGAACAACGTGAGGTGAGAACATGACAGCATTTTGCTTTATTTCAGGAGCTTAGGGACCCACCCACAGGAAAAGGGGTAGAGGCCGGTAGTGTGACTGCTGCCACCTGGCAGTGGTACACTGCAATCAGTGTTCGAATTGAGGGGGGGCTGGGGGGGTCCGGGACCCCCCATAAGCATCAAGGGACCCCCCATAAGGCCCAAAAAAATTACCTGGGGGGTCCCCTGGTTTTTCATTAAGACTAAAATAATAGAAACATAATTTATTAGGTAATATACATTTTTTTAATCAAAGTATTTCGCTGCCGCTCCTATTAGAAAGTAATTCAAATTAGATTTGCGTCTGAAAAGATACAATTTATTGATCGTGCCATTTATATGCCAAAAATAGTTTTTTTTTTTTTTTGTGTAAATGATACACACTGCAAACCCCTTGGGTAGGATTAGGGGTGTGGAGTACATGCGTATTACACGCCATAAAGTGCGTATCATATACACGCAAAAACTATTTTTGGCGAATAAATGGTACGAGAAATAAATTTCGTGCTATAGATAAGCACTTTCACTAGAGTCTGGCAGAGTGGATCCTCATTTTCACCTCACGATGACAGTAAGATAATATTTCTTTCTTTTATGATTGTTTGGTAATTTACTGATCTGAATAGAATTTCGACATTAACGGTTGTCCGGGACACGTGCGTGTGTTTTTTAAGGGACAAGTGAAAGAGAATTGTAGCCTACTTGCCCAACCGGACAAATGCCCTGATTAAAACAATTTTCAATATCAAAAAAATAAAATAAGAAATAACGTAGGCCTACTCGGTTAGGCTACTAACGTAACCTCAGTTCCCTGAGAGTAGGGAAAGAGTATAGAGAGTACAAATTAGGGAAAGAAATGCCCTTTATAAAGCTAAAAAAATTATTCTGATAAGAGTGTTTTCCAACAGTGATGTAATGAAACATTGACAATTTAAGTTTGAAGGGAGTAAAGCCTCTGTTTAGGCTGGACATGTAATTTTGACAAAAGAAGAACTTTTATTTTAAATAAATCTTAATTTTAAATCAGCCTACTTCAGTGTGATATTTTATCATATTATCATGCTTAACACTGAGAATTTGAATAATTGAAATGTGATGATCAGATGCAGATATCTAAATCAGAGAATATCATGGGTTCGGGAGGTTGGCGGGTGGATTATTTATTTTTAACAGCAGATTCGGGGGACTCAAAGTGCACCAGATTAATGAATTTATCTTTAAAATGTACAAAATTTTCTTTCGGGGGGGCATGCCCCCGGACCCCCCTAGAGGTACCGAGCTCAATCCACAAAAATACTGTGGGAAACTCAGTAGGCTATATGATGGTCTACGAAAAATACACATTTAATTATCTTATTAAAATACATGATTGGGATTTTAGCACCCAGGAAAAACCCGGATTATTACATAGATTTTGGGTGGAGAAAAGTCTTTGTTCATCAATTATGCACAGAGTTAATGCTCAACTGCAAAAACATGTTCTGAAACACTAAAAGTTAAGTAAATGAAATTATAGTATTATATGAAATAAATAAATGAAAATATGTATATTATTAGGTTTTTTGTATATCAAACCTGACTGCCACTACAGGTGGCTCAGTCAGCACACCAGCTTCTACCCCTTCTGTGGAAGCCAGGAGCAGCCAGCAGTCAAGAAAGAGGCGTCGGGACAGCCAGACTCTTCTTGAGTTTCTAAAAGAACAGGCAGAGAGGGAAGAGGAGAGGGAGAGAGAAGCAGTGGCGAGAGAAGAAGAGAGAGAGAGGGCAGCAACAGCCAGAGCAGAGACATACCTGTCTCTGTTTGAAAAACTTGTTAATAAATTCTAATTTAATGTTTTATTTAATGATAAATGATTTTATATAAATATATAATAAAAATAATAAAAAATGAATGTTTCAATTTCAACCCTGGCAAATCATTGTTGTAGCAACAGTGTATTCTTTATATTTACAACAAAAACACAAATAATATAAAATAATATAAAATCCAATGTCTATAGTTGTAAACAATTATTTACAATCATGCAGTTAAATCTCATGGAGAACATACCAACATTAAGAAAACGTATAAATTTATCTATCTTTATATCCATCTACTTGCACATTTATTCATATCTATCTTTCTAATTAATGTCATAGTTAATGTTTTAACTGTTTATGTTCCTCTTTTAATGAACATGACAACATCTGGAAAGGTTTACTGTCTAGATGTAGTCATGTTCAGTTAGACACACAAGCAGTTCCTCGGGAGAAGAAAGCTGAGCAGCCAGACGTCCTCGGAGATGGTTCCCTGATAGGTCCCTCTCACCCATGGCTGCATTCTCACCATCCTCGCTGTCTTCTTGTCCTTGGCTCTCCTCCTCCTCCGCTTCCTCCTCCTCCAAGAGATCACCTCCCATCACACAGATGTTGTGGAGGATACAACAGGCACCAATCACCTTTGGGGCGAACAGTGGCCTGATCTCCAGGGCCCGCAAGAAAATTGCACGCCAGCGAGTTTTTAACATCCCAAAGGTGCGCTCGATGATGTTCCGTGCTTGTGCATGATGCCTGTTGTATCGGGCTTCAACTTGGCCTGTAAATCAAAAATCATGTAGAAAATGTGTGGTGTATTGCAAATTCATGACAGTAACAATTTTTTATATATTTAATATATTAAATGTCCTGTTTGTGTTAATGCAGGGATATGATGTGCACATAACTATATAAAGATGGTAAACAAACTTATCAACTTATTTGAGCACCACAAAGACAAAAGGTGTGTGAAGTGTAAGCTGGTTAATTTAAATGTTATTAACTGTCAGACCTCCATTGTACTTGTCAGTTTATTTGGTAGGCTACACTGAAAAATCTAATGTAGTCTCATGACATCCCTTCAATACTTCATATAACTTTTTGTGAGTTAGTACTTTATGTAGTCTGTTGATATAAGGTGCCTATATGATACATTATAATACATTTTTATTATTACTTTTCATTTGGATATACCTAACTAAGACCACATAATTATATGGGCAGTTCATGAAGAAAGAAACGTACAAAGCTGGAGAGACATGCTAATATGGCACATCTCTTCGCCATCCTCCGCTGCCTGCATCCCAGCTTTTCTTTGACGGATTTGTCTTCTCAGTTCGGCAGCCTCCTCTTCAGCATCTTGATAACGAATAGCAATTGCAATGGCAATCCTAAGCTGTTCCATTTTGATTTACATCGATTTACAATTGATTTACACCTTTCAACCGTTTTTCCCGCTTTTTTTTATTTAAATTGTAGCTGAGTGGGTTTATTGCTAGATTGTTCTTAATGAAACGAGGCAGTTGTTTCCACATATTTTATTTTATTTTGAACGACGTAAATATAATCACAGTAGGTAATGTTACCTGAACCACATATTAATGTTTAATAGTTTTTCAAATAAAAAAAGAGGCAGTTGTTTAATATTATATTCAATTTAATTATAAATATAAAGTGAAAATAGTCAGAGTAGGTACTTATTAGTTTAATACTAATATATCTAATATATTGAAAGTAAAAAAAAAGTTAATTCAAGTAAAGCATGCAGGCCTATTGCATGCTGAGTGACGCTGTCAAGTACGCTGCCGTTCCATTTGTAGAATGACTGGACTCGCGTCCTCCCGTCCTCGAGAGTTCGTTCTTCTGAGTCGAACTTGGCAAGTCCAAACTCGGAAGGACGGAAGTAAAAGGATGTAATGATGAGTGTGACCAGAAGAGGGAGGAAGAGTGTAAGAGAAGAATACCAGGATCATGACAGATAAATTGCTCGTGGGCATTTCATGACAACATATACCTCTTGCCAGCATGTCAATCCGAACTGCAAAATACCCATTAACATTGAAACATAGTAACATTAACATAATACAAGAACATAAAAAAGAACACAAAGAGACAATAAAAGTGAAATACCAGTGGATCAGCATCAATAAAGTTGATAAATTGCTCGTGTGCATTTCATGACAACATATCCCTGCATGATACAACACTAGTTAGTTGATTAATGGCTCAAAACCCTGCTAATATATTTCATACAGCCCAAACAATAGGCTATATCTTCAAATTCTTAATCCACTCGCACATTTAACAGACAACAGAAAACACAGTATAAAGTCTCAGTACTGTTTACACTTTGTAAACTTAATTTGCTCATAAATTGAAGAGCTCTGAAAAACGCTTACCTCTCCCCAGCATGTACAATGCAAACTCACAATGGCATTAGGACAGCAACAGAAGAAAATGTATAAATAAAAGTCTCTAGGCAGTGAATAGCAGCATCAACATATAAAAGCCGACAGTGGCAAGGAACCAAAAATGCATCAGGTGGCAGAATGGAGAAAAAAACCTTGGGAGAAACCAGGCTCAGTCGGTATGTGTATGATTATGAACAGTGTATGATTATGATTCAGGCAGCATTATAGGTCAGAATTCAGATTGAATTGGAACAATCAGAATATTTAATAATAAGTGAAGTTCATATTTGTTGTAAAAAAAAGTTTATTTCATTTATACATATCTTTATAGTTCATACACTCTGGAGAAAACAGTGATGTCATCGTCCCACTCAGTTTAGTTCTCATATAATGGTGACAATGCAGGAGTTCAATATTATTGTTGAATATTAAATGTCCCCAACTAAATAAGCCAAAAGCCAAAGGCGACTAACCATGGTTAGCTACCTTACTTTGCATTTAGATAACCAACAGAAAAATACACTCTGGAGACAAAACACAACTACGTTAGATCAGTACAGACCCAGATTCTGTATAAATCTGACTCTCCAAAGCAATGATAATGGAGAAGTGTTTCCAATCACTCTAGGACACAGCAAAGGTATTGTCATGGTTTTTCTTAGTTTCACCCTCATGAAGATGAAGATAAGAGTTCCATTGCTTCAGGTCCTGTTTCATGCATGCGTGACAAACTTGATCAGCCTTTATATTTACTCAGTTTATTTCTAGGTCTAAGTTCAACAAGACTTTATATGATGAGTAAATATAAAGGCTGATCAAGTTTGTCAAGCATGCATGAGACAGGACCTAAAGCAATGAAACTCTTGGAGAAACAAAAACACCAGGCAAAGAATACAATTTATAAAACCTTTAGACCCCAAATAACACCTATGTTGCAAGTCACTGACATTTGCCTACAGAACAACCACTGGCTCTTCTCCCTTCTACCTAAACTCATTACTTCAGACTTACGTGCCATCCAGAAACATGTGCTCTGCAAGTGAACGTCATCTTGTGATACCATCTCAAAGAGGCACAAAATATCTTTCTCGGACCTTTACCTGGTCTGTTCCATGCCCGTGGAATGATCTGCCTAACTCAACCAGAGCCTAAAAGGCTATAAAGTAGCTTACATGTACTGCGTTAGATTAAACTGGAAATGGTCATAGCACTTGCATATTGTTGTCCTATTGTTAGTTTAACTGCTTCTATTGTTCTCATTTGTAAGTCGCTTTGGATAAAAGCGTCTTCTGCTAAATAAACAAATGTAAATGTAATGTTGCATAATTGCTTTTAAGATATTTTTGATGAAATCTGAGTGCTGGCTCACTCCTCCACAGGCTTATGGACACTTGCTGGCCCATAAAATGTATTAAAGACATCGTTAATATAGTCCAAGTGACTCCAGTGGCTCAATCTTAAGTTTATAAAGCGACGAGAATACTTTTTGTGCGCAAAAACAAAAAAAATAACGACTTTATTCCACTATTCATTTCATTCTCTCTCTGTGCCTCGAGTTAGTTTACGTAGTTTTTGCGTAGCGCGTCTGTATTGCACGGCTGAAAAAACACGGCTGCGTTGACTCGGGATTTAATAAAGCACAGTGGACCAAAGTCCTCTTTTCTGATGAGAGCAAATTTTGCATCTCATTTGGAAACCAAGGTCCCAGAGTCTGGAGGAAGAATGGAGAGGCACACAATCCAAGATGCTTGAAGTCCAGTGTGAAGTTTCCACAGTCTGTGTTGGTTTGGGGAGCCATGTCATCGGCTGGTGTTGGTCCACTGTGCTGTCCACTCAACGCAGCCGTCTACCAGGACATTTTCAGAGCACTTCATGCTTCCTTCAGCAGACAAGCTTTATGGAGATGCTGACTTCATTTTCCAGCAGGATTTGCACCTGCCCACACTGCCAGAAGAACCAAAACCTGGTTCAATGACCATGGTATTACTGTATAATTACTGTGTGATTTCATGTAATATTCAAATTTTCTGGGATTTTGATTTCGTGGGTTTCATAAGCTGTAAGCCATAATCATCAAAATTATAACAAATAAAGGCTTGAAATATCTAACTTTGCATGTAATGAGTCTATATAATATATTAGTTTCACCTGTTAAGTTGAATTCTTGAAATAAATCAACTTTTTGATGATATTCAAATTTTATGACCAGCACCTGTATATACTGTGCAAACGTTTGAACCTGTCTGAGGTGAGACAAATTGATATTTTGTGGATGTGCCACTAGGCATTGTTCAGTGCCCGTTTTGCTGCTCACAGCATTTTTCTTTAATTTGTTTTTTAGCACCAGTATCTGTTGCATTAAGTTGTTTTTTTTTTTTGTGTTGTTTTTGTACTTTGTGGACTGCACATTAAGAAATGCTGCTTCAAAAATAAACCACAACTGGCATTTTGAAAACCACTCCTTTGTACTGAGCCTTCCTAAGCTTCTCTCAAGCCTCTCAACAACACTATACATGACAGACTTCAATCAGAGATTAACCTGAGTCTATCCCAAAATTGATGACCTTTCTAATAATATATAATTAAGAACCAAGACTCAAACCATTACTTTACACCCCGTCCAGATATAAGGCGGTGATATGACTTTAGATGGAATTCTCCCTCAATTAAATACTTGGGAACAAAACTCTTTAGACAGGTATCAAGAGGAGTAAAAGTATTTATTTGGCTTAAAAATGTAGCAAAGTAAAAGTAAGTTTCAACAAATTGAAATATAAAAAAAAAAAGCAAAAATTGGGTGGAAAAGGCTCCTTAAGTACAGTAACAGTACTTCGAAACTTTACACGAAACTGAAAGCAATAAGAGTTTGCTTAAGTACTGAGGAACTAAGCCATTCAGGGTAAGTAATCAGCAAAATTTTAATATACACTGTTTAAAAGGGAGCTAATAGTTGACAGAACCGGGTTAATACGATCATACTTCCTGTTTATAGTAAGAACTCTAGCTGCAGCATTTTGAACCACCTGTTGTCTGCTTATTAAGCGTGCAGGCCAGGGCAATCGCCCAGTAGACTAGAGCATTACAGTAATCTAGCCTTGAGGTCATGAATGCATAAATGAACTTTTCTGCATTTGACATTGAGATCATATGTTGTAATTAAGAGATATTTTTAAGATAGAAAATAGGTTTTACCAATGCAAGAAATCACTGTAAAAAGAAAGATTGCTTTCAAATAGCACCCAGTTTTCTAAATGACGACGAAGACTTGATAAAAGGTGGTGTTCTGTTTCTTCTTGATTTTGTGTACTGCAATTTTGGCATTTACTCAAACCATTTCTGTTAGTGAGAAGTCTATGGTTGTTGCATAAGTCAACCTAGTTTGCTGTTTACACATATTCCGTCCTTCGGATGAGACGTTAAACCGAGGTCCTGACTCTCTGTGGTCATTAAAAATCCCAGGATGTCCTTCGAAAAAGAGTAGGGGTGTAACCCCGACAACCTGGCCAAATTTGCCCCTTGGCCTCTGTCCTAATCATCCCCATATATACTGATTGGCTTCATCACTGTCTCCTCTCCACTAGTAAGCTGGTGTGTACTTGTTACATCATAAGAAGAATGGCGTCTATGCTAATATTAGTCTCTCGCTAATATTTATCCCGAAGTCGGATCCAGGCCGTATCCAGATCTGATGAAGGACCTGCGCCTGGACACGACGACAACGCAGTCCTGAAGTGTCAACTAGTCTCTCCCCTGTGAAGGCCTCCTTCCCTTCCCTTTACCTCTGTAAAGATAAAACGTTGTCGGTATAATTCCGGTTCACATGGCTACGCGGTAGCGATAAAAATTTAGTATTATACATTTTTAGGCCAGACAAGTAGTTTGTTGAGGGTTGGTTTGTAAAGAAGGACTACACGCCTGCGCACATATATATTCAAATGCGCATACCTATAGAGTAAACCCATAATACGCATGTGCACGCCATCAGCGTTCTCACAGGTTCGTGTTTTTAAAGTTTGCGCAGAGAGAACTTAAGGGTTTTCTGTTAGAACGATGTCATTGTTAGCGTTAATAACTAATGTTCGTTGCGACGGAGGTGAATCAATCAAAACTAACTTTAGCTGGACAATAACTTTATTCTAGAGCTGCTGTAAAGCCAAAACGATCTCTGTTACTTTAATTTCCTATTATCACTGTAAAGCTGCTTTGAAACAATCTATATTGTTAAAAGCACTATATGAATGAAGGTGACTTGACTTGACTTGCTAATGACAGCTGATACTGGTTCACCATCACTCCTTATCCTCCTGGACCTTTCTGCAGCGTTCGACACCGTTGACCACAGTATACTTCTCAAATGACTGCATCACTCTATTGAACTTTATAACATCGCCTTGCACTGGTTTGAGTCATACCTCACAGACAGATCTGAATATGTGGCCATGGGAAGCTCAAGGTCCCGTTCACAAACGGTTGGTTGCGGTCATTCCTTGCATGCTCCCTCTCTGCAAAGTCATCAGTCGCTTGGGAATTCCTGTCTATTGTTACACTGATGATACACAATTATGCATGAAAACTGACACTCATTCATCATCATCATCATCGTCATTATCAACAACTCTACCTACACTCACTGCCTGTCTGGTAGAGATAAGGGTGTGGATGAATCACAACGTTCTCAAGCTGATATTAGTAGCCATCCTCATTGATTCCCCTCATCAGACCAGATCATCCACCATAACCTGTATTACATTCTCTGGTCAGGACATTCCCCATCACCATTTGTCACAATCTCGGCGTCAGGTTTGACCCACATTTAACCTTTGAGGCCCACATTAAATATCTCTGCAATCTTTTCACCACCTCACCCTACATGATGTTGAGAAACTCGTTTACGCCTTTGTCTCCTCGAGACTGGATTATTGTAACCCTGATGAGAGTGCGTAAATATGAACACATCACACCAATTCTTCAATCTTCACATTGGCTTCCCATTTCCGGGCCGTATCCAGATCAGATGGTGGACCTGCGCCTGGACCCATCCACAACGCATCCCTGAAGTGCCAGCCTCATCAGCCCTGTGAAGGCCTCATCGACACAACAGCTATCGGCACTGATCCTCAACAAACTCTTCTCCATACCAGCGTGATGACTCCGACTTCCAACCAGATGGAACTGGATAAATATTCTGAATGTTCTGATCCAATCTGACTTCTGACCTGTAATGCTGCCTGAATCATAATCATACACTGTTCGTTCGTTGGCCAGAGGAGAACTGGCCCCCGACTGAGCCTGGTTTCTCCCAAGGTTTTTTTTCTCCATTCTGTCACCTGATGGAGTTTTGGTTCCTTGCCACTGTTGCCTTGGCTTTTGGCTTGCTTAGTTTGGGACATTTAATATTGAACAATATTATTGATCTGCCTTACTTAAAGGGGTCATATAATGGTACATGCACTTTTACAAGTTGATTGCACTGAAATGTCTGTTGGCAGTGCCTGTACACAACCATCCTATCATGATAAAAATCCATCCAGTGGTTTTGTTTTAATCTCCTTATATGTTTGACCATCTCTGAAATCAAGCCGTTCGATATTGTGACGTCATAAGATCGTACGCCCCCCGCTATTGTGATTGACAGCCGTGTTTCAACACAAGACCCGCCCTGAGCAAGCTGTGACAGCCGTCGTCATAGTAGTCCGCCATTGTTGATATGCTGGAGTAGAATGGCGTCTAAGCGATTGTGGTGTTCTGTTCTTAGATGTAATAAGGAACACAGCAGTCATTTGGATGTTCCTAAATCCAAGCCGTTGAAGAAGCAGTGGCTGAGTTTTGTTTTTGAAGCGATATGCCCAAAGGATTGACGCGGGGATTCCCTCACGGGGATTCCCCACGATCCTCTGTGCTTTCATGTTTGCACGAATCATTTCACACCAGACAGCTTCACAAACGAGAAAAAACGGATCGGTACCAACGTGTTCCTGCTGAACCTCCAGAAGATGTGAGTGTAATGTTTTATTAACCTTTATATTAGTATTTATATTAATCTTTGCGAAATTTGCAAACCTTGCTGCAGGCTTCACGATGAATGCGTCTAAGGTTTACACTCAGGGTACATTACGGCATGTTTTCTATGTACGACGTTCTCAATATAATTCATAATCCCACGTTTATAACGAATAACACGTGGTTATTGTGTTAGATACGGTCAGAGAATGTCTAATACGGTGTACCCACAGAACAGAGGGGCGGGGTGAGCAAAGCTCATTATCATTTAAAGACACATGCACTGAAACGGCGTGCTGAAAACAGAGCTGTTTTTGACCAGGTAAAATTAGTGTTTTCTTACAATACTAATGAGAATTTTTAATTAAAGTATATTACAAACTTTTAATTTAGACCCTAAAGAATCATATTAGCTTGTACAAAAATGGCATTATATGACCCCTTTAAGGTGGACGATGACACAATTTTCTTCTAGAAACAAACTTTGTTGTATTATTTTCATGTTATCACTGTGAAGCTGCTTTGATACAATCTGAATTGTAAAAAGCGCTATATACATAAAGGTGACTTGACTTGACTTGACTTGACTATAAAGTCTCTCTCCTCACACATCAGTGTATTCATTGTAATACCCCCACTTACCTTAAAGAACTCCTTACTCCACAGATCTCAGCACGTTCTCTCCGCTCCACAAACACTCATCGGCTCCATCTCCCTAGGACTTTTTTATTTTATTTTACCTCTTTTGTAGCACTATGAGATTGTCTTTAAATTGTAAAGTGCTTTAGAAATGAAATGTATTATTATTATTATTATTATATGACGCAACACTACGGAGAACAAGGCGTGTTCTGAGAGTCACGTAGCACTGTGGTTTTCAACCTGTGGGCTGCAGACCACTTTATTAAGATTATAATAAACGTAAAGATTATGACAATGACATACAGGAGTTGTACATTAGGCATGCACGAGCCCGTTATTACTAATGCGCAAACAAACCGTGTATGTGCGCTCCTGGCTCTCTGATCGCTTTAACATCGTATTTCTGCATGAACACAGTTCAATATATTTGTGTAGTTATCATAATTAATGTTCAGTGGGTGTTTTATAATGGATGCTCACCGAAGAAGCAAGTCCTCGCATTTGCCATATGACTGGCCAGCCACGAGAGCATGATTCACCGCAATGACTGCCACATATACTTTGAGCGTGGATGGGTTGCACCCTTTGTCCAGCAGCTCTTGCAGAGAGGTCAGAATACATGACACATCACATGAGGACGGGTCCTCATTCCAGACTGTACACTAGTCAGAGAACATATAGAGGCACAGAGGTGCCTCGTAGATGGGGCTTTAGCCTTCAAAATGGTGTTAGTTACACTTGCATAGAGCTGTAAAGACTCTTGTCGAGTGGCCAAACGTGCAGGCACCACAGCTGGGGATGCCAAATCGCCCCTCTCGCTTGCGAGAAAAGGTCCTTCCTCAATGGGATCGGCCAAGGGGCTGCAGGCTGCAGCTGTATTAACTTGGGGAACCACGTCTGGTCCTGCCAGAGTGGGGCCAGCAGGTGCACAGAGCCTCTGACTTCCCTGATTCATCTGATGACCCTTAGGGAGCAGGGCAATTGGAGGGAAAGCATACAGGTGAGCATTGGGCCAGTCGTGGGCCAGGGCATCTCGGTCCTTTGGTAAAATGTTTGGCAGTGAGAGTTGTCTTCTAAGGCGAAGAAGTCCACCTCTACCCTCCTGAAGACGTTGTACTGTGAAGAGGTTGTAGTGTGTGAGTAGGTAGGCGTCTTGCCATCCTGTAGAGGGACTTAGACCTGAGGCCGCCTTGGTGATTTATGAAGGCCATCACCGCCATGTTGTCTGAACGGACAAGGATGTGGTGCCCCTTTAGGGCTGGCAGGAAGGTTTTTAGGGCCAGAAAAACTGCCATCATTTCGAGGCAGTTGATATGCAGGATCTGCTCCAAGGCTGGACCAAGAGCTGAAGTAATAATCTGCCCTCGCAAGGCTGGACCAAGAGGCGTTTTATCTGCCCTCGCACAGAGCTCCCCAACCTGAGTTGGAGGTATCTGTCATGACCACCTTCCTTCTGGAGTTCAGTCCCAACTGGACGCCTGTTTGGTACTGGTGAAAAGGTCACAGCTCTGATACAGAGCTGTTTCATCTTCAGGCGAAGGCGTCCAAGGCAGCAAATGTTTACGGAACATGGGCCTTGAGCCAAAATTGAAGGGGCCACATATGAAGCAGGCCCAGTGGAATCACAAAAGAGGCAACCAACATCAGGCCCGAGCATCCTCTGCAATGATTTGAGGGGAAGAGAAATGAACGATAACTGTTCCCAGGAAAGCGACCCGCTGAATGAGAATAAGCATTATTTGCCAAGTATGTTTACACTCACAAGGTATTTATCTTGGTGACAGGAGCTTCCATTGTAGAAGTACAGACATACATGATAGTGCAGACATGCATAGGAGTTACACAGTAAAAATTAAATCTAAAAATAATATAAAGATAATATGATCCACTGACAGATTGGGGTTGGCACGGAGAGCTGGGTCAGTTTGGCTGTGAATTGATCAGACATGATGGTATTGAACGTTGAACTGAAGTCCACAAACAGGATCCACGCATAAGTCCCTGGTCTGTCCACATGTTGCAGGATATAATGCAGTCCCATGTTGACTGCATCATCCACAGACCTGTTTGCTCCGTAGGCAAGGGTCCAGAAATTTTCTTCAGGTAGGTCAACACCAGTCTTTTAAATAACTTCATGACCACAGACATAAGGGCACGGTTCCGGTCTCTGAGATCAAGGATGGGCCTGAGCCCACCGTCTTTCTTGGGAACAAGGAAGTAGAAAAGAAAAATCCTGACTCACTACTCGCTGACAGAACCGTCTCCACTATGCGTTTTGATAACAGACTGTGAAAAGTTTGAAAAACTTAATCATCTCCGCGTAAGTTTCAAAAACACGAATCTATGAAAACGCTGACGGCATGCACATGCATATTACGTGTTCAGTCTATAGGTATCGCATTTGAATATATATGTGCGCAGGCATGTAGTCTTTCTTTACAAATTGACCTCAACAAATTACTTGTCTGGCCTTAAAAATTCATAATACAGAATTTTTTGTTGCTTCCATGTGAACTGGAATCATTTTAACAACGTTTTATCTCTACAGAGGTCCTTACAGAGGAAGGGAAGGAGGCCTTCACAGGGGAGGAACTAGTTGACACTTCGTCGTGTCCAGGCACGTCTGAATACGGTCAGGATCCAGCGGACTTCGGTAAACCTTGGAATAAACAGAGAGACTAATATTAGCGTAGAGCTCGTGGCATCATTCTTCTTATGATGCCACGTGTACATAAGGATTTATGGGAAGTGTTCCCAGTTCCGGCTGACCTAATCTATGCAACCTATTATTGAATAATAGAAGTTGATAATGTGTTATGTGAATGCTAGGTAAAAGAGATGTGTTTTTAGTCTAGATTTAAACTGACAGAGTGTGTCTGCTTCCCGGACAATGTTAGGAAGATTGTTCCAAAGTTTAGCTGCTAAACAGGAAAAGTATCTGCCGCCAGCAGTCGATTTTGATATTCTAAATATTCAGAGCTTGCTCAAGTACTGGGGAGCTAAAACATTTAGTGCTTTGTAAGTAATCAGCAATATCTTTAAACTTATACGATGTTTGTACGGCGCAGGATCCAACGTCGCTCTGAGACGGGGGCCCTAGCTCTTAGGAAAGGGGTTCAAGAGAGATTCATGCTTTTTCAGTGAGAGCAGTCGATCTCAGCAAGCGGAGCCTCATCGTGGGAGCGGCCCAGGCAAGCGACGTACTTACTGTGCCCGTCTAAAGCGTGCAGTGGTGTTCTACTCGAGCCACACTCTTGGCACGACATTTGAAATAACACAGCTGAAATTTACTCTGAAAATTTGCACTTTGAGATCACTGGATGGCTGCAGGGGAGAACCTCTGGGTCTCTTCAATGGTGATTAGCAGGCTTCTTCGTCGTCTTCTTCAGAGTCCAGCAAGGAGAGGATCTGAAGGTGAAAATTCTGATATAATGGCATTTGGCAGTGTGCTCTGCCCATTTATTCGAGCTGAAATGCCATTTGTTCATGCAGATACACAAACGTTAACAAATCAGGCTACAGTATTCAGAGTAAACTGGGTAAACTTCCCCATAAGCATCTTCACACATCATGAGAGGCCGTTTTGAAAGGGAACTGAATACTCAAATCAATAGTATAGTTTGCCAATCACCTTGTTACAAATAACAAATAATACCTTCAAGGTGAGCTTTTCAAAAAAAAAATTTTTTTAACAGAGACAATAGTTACGTGTTATGGGTCTGTCCAGCCTCTCAATTGTGGTAAGATGCTGTAGTTACAATCAACTAAGTTATTTATTATATATAGACCCTTTCCAAAAAATTTGAATATCATGGAAAAGGTTATTTATTTCCATAATTCCATTCAAAACATTAAACTTCCATAGATTATAGATTCAGGGCCCACAACTTTAACGATTTCAAGTATTTAGTTGTTTATTTGTACATAATTTGGGCTTCCAGCTCATAAAACCCACGAAAACAGGATTTCAAAAAATTTGAATATTACATGAAATCACACAGTAATTACACAGTGATACCATGGTCATTGAACCAGGTTTTGGTTCTTTTGGCAGTGTGGGCAGGTGCAAATCCTGCTGGAAAATGAAGTCAGCATCTCCATAAAGCTTGTCTGCTGAAGGAAGCATGAAGTGCTCTGAAAATGTCCTGGTAGACGGCTGCGTTGAGTGGACAGCACAGTGGACCAACACCAGCCGATGACATGGCTCCCCAAACCAACACAGACTGTGGAAACTTCACACTGGACTTGGATCTTGGATTGTGTGCCTCTCCATTCTTCCTCCAGACTCTGGGACCTTGGTTTCCAAATGAGATGCAAAATTTGCTCTCATCAGAAAAGAGGACTTTGGTCCACTGTGCTTTATTAAATCCAGAGTCAACGCAGCCGTCTACCAGGACATTTTCAGAGCACTTCATGCTTCCTTCATTTTCCAGTAGGATTTGCACCTGCCCACACTGCCAAAAGAACCAAAACCTGGTTCAATGACCATGGTATCACTGTTTAATTACTGTGTGATTTCATGTAATATTCAAATTTTTTGAAATCCTGTTTTCGTAGGTTTTATGAGCTGGAAGCCCAAATTATGTACAAATAAACAACTAAATACTTAGTTGAATCTATAATCTATGGAATCTATTAGCCCTGAATCTATAATCTATGGAAGTTTAACGTTTTGAATGGAATTATGGAAATAAATAAACTTTTCCATGATATTCAAATTTTTTGGAATACTATTTTTGTTATTGTTTTAACATTAATCCATTAATGATGCTTCTCTTATATTCAGATTCTGGTGTGATCAGTGTACAATCAGCAACATATGGCCGCACAAGCAGCAAAATTTGCAGTGTTGGACGACCACAAGGCGAAACATCTAATACTCAGTGTTCAATTGATGTTCCTGTGGTCTCTAAACTGTAATGATCTTTTTCATTGTCTTTTTGCTTGTGACTCCAGTTTAGAGTCTATTGCTTTGTAATGAATTAGCTCTATGAAATATTAATAATCAATAATATTTGGTTATAATTGATTATGAATATTTGGATCAGTTAATATAATTAACTTAATGTAGTCAAATTAATATTACAATCAACCCACCTGTTCGTCCCGTGAACACTCAGCGTAAATTGTTTATTAATTCTAAGAAATATTCATTTCCGGGGAAGGGAAATTTCTTACTGTACAGTACTAAGAGCCTGTAGTCAAAATCTAAATCTTAAAGTAAATCGTAAAGTAAACTTTGTTGCAAGCAGAGAATCAGAACCACGTATTATGCACAAGTTTTATTAACTAAATCACAAACATAACTAATCTAAACACATACAGACATATACGGTAAAAGGGTGAGTGACAGAATGGAATCGGAAGCAGGAAATAGAACTATGGGAAAGATCCATTTAACTATGAAAAGAATCATCAGCTTATCATTTTCAGAGTACCTCATTAAATGTATATACTTGCATGGCATTTGCAGCGGACACATTTCTTGAAGATCATGGAAAAGGATGTTGATGTTTCCTTTGAGTGTCAAACATTGAAGTTGCAATCATTTTCTTCTCCATTGGATGAAGAAGATATGATGAACTTGCATGATTAGTTCGTCTCTGGTTGGAGTGCAGATTGTGGCCTGCCGGCCCTGGGCCGGAGAGGACACGCAGAGCAAATGGTGGGAGTTGCGATGGACTTCTTCTGCATTGAAAGAAGACGTTGTGCCAAACTCCTGAGGTTGTCCTTGATTCTGTTGTGGTTGAGAGAGTCCTCTCTCTCCTGAATGAGCACATGGCGAGTTGTCCCCACAGACATCAACCCGAAGAAGCAGCAGTAGAGAGCCAGAAGATGAGAGAGGAGGGTCACTGTGAATTTGTCTCTAATAAAGCCTGAGAAAGGCTCCGGGTTTGCTTGACCAATGAGAAGGGTGGAATTTCCAAGCGGGAAAATTCCTCTGTGATTGATTTATGAATCTTTGTTTTAAGCGTGCTCATTTGCATGTGCAGCTGGATTGGTTTCTGATGAAGAAACTAATAAAGATTCTTGTAATACTAATATGTTTCGCAGCTAACGGCATATCATGTACACAGTCATTTCGATCTTCAAAGTACCAATTTATAGAGACCAAACATGGTATAGGTGAGGTTACATTGACCGTTGGTTCTATCATAAAATACACAGTATCAAAAAAATTATAGAATTAAAAACACTACACAAGACAGTAAATCATTCACACAATTTACTGGGATGCATGTTCATTTATAGATCAGATTAATGCAGCAAAGTCTGTTTTAAAGTCTGTTTCTGTCTTCCCCATTGTCTCTGTCTTGACCAGTGACACATTTTTAACAGCCATAAAACCAACTTATCTGATCGTGGTCATGGTAACTAAGACCTTCTTGCCCTTGTTGGGGGGATGGGACCACAGATCCCAGAGTGAGTTTTAAATATTATTTGTTAAACTATAACAAATATTTGTGTCTGATTTGTCTCAGTCGTTACAGATTATTCTGTGGTTAGTTAGTTGATTTGTTAGTGATATTAACTTATTTAACTTTATTATTTATTATTATTTATTATATACTTTATTATTATTAACTTTAAAAGATGTGATGGACTGAGTTTAACACTCAAGGACTTGAAGCTCAAGATCCATGCTATGGAACCTACAAGCCTACATATTTTCACTAAGTATTTGCACTAACTCCTGAGAAATTATTCAGGAAGTTTCTTTAACCAATAGAGAGTGTTTGCACAAGATCACATTTTTTACGGGAAATATTTGCATTCAGTTTTGCACTAAATACTAAGAAACAGTTAAGGAAGTTTCTTTAGCAATAGAGAGTGTTTGCACAAGATCACATTTTTACGGTAAATATTTGCACATATGCCTGAGAAATTATTCAGGAAGTTTCTATAACAATAGGAAATGTTGGCACAAGATTTCACGGTTTCAACTTTCTTACACGGATGTATTTACTTTCAAATATGTTTAGAGGGAACATTGGAGAAGCAATCAGACAACAGGCCATATAAATATGAATCAACTTATCAGAGGCTACATGTACACCAACAGCAGAACCATGTATTTGCTCAGTGTCCTTCTGCTTACTTGTAAGTTTCCAAGTTGAATTAGATGCACAGTAAATACTGAGCTGCACTTTTAGACATTTCAACAGCTCTGTTCTGGGTTAAACTCAGGATGGAGAATAGTGTGAATGGATTCAAGATTAGCATTGCAAAGGTATTTTAATCATTTATCTTATGTTGTTGTCTTAGTGGTGCAGGACTCCAGATTGCTGATTTCTGCAGGTATGTCATTTAACTATGAACAACATCAACAATCACCAGTTAAACAAAGATCATGTCTTAATTGTTAAGTCCAGTTTTAAATGTCATGTTTTTTTGTTTGTGTGTGGGGGTTGGGGTGTCAATATGTCACCATACTGTATTTTTTTATTTTATTATTGTTATTACAAATGACAAATAATACCTTCAAGGGGGACTCTTTTAAATTTTCAGAGACTGTAGTTACGTGTGATGGGTCTGTCCAGCGTCTTAAGTGTGGTAAGAGTTGTAGTTACAATAATTAGTTATAAGTTATTTATTATATATACTATTTTTTGTTATTGTTTTAACAGTAATCCATTAATGATGATATTCTTATATTCAGATTCTGGTGTGATCAGTGTACAATCAGCAACATTTGGCCGCACAAGCAGCATCATTTGCAGTGTTGGACGACCACAAGGCGAAACATCTAATACTCAGTGTTCGATAGATGTTCCTGCGGTCTCAAAACAGTAAAGATCTTTTTCATTGTCTTTTTGCTTGTGACAGAAGAATAGAATTAGTCTCTTGATTACTCTGTGGTTAGTTCGTTGATTTGTTAGTGATATTGACTTATTTATTATCCTTTCAAAGATGTGATGGGCTGAGAGAGTGTGAGTTAAACACTCAAGGACTTGCACCAAAAGATCCATGTTTTGGAACCTACAAGTACTACACTACCAATTACATTTGCATCCAAGCAGGTCTGATTTTTTTCTCTCTCTCCTCCATGTACATCTCTTTGCAAGCCTGTAACTATCTTCTGTACTCTAACTTCTTCCAGAAATAAGTGTGACTTGTCATGGTGGATACAGTTACTTGAAATGTGGTGAGCTATATTTCCACAACTCTTATTTTGTTTCAAGAAATCAGATCACATTGATTAAATTAAGAAATGCTATTATTTTTTATCTCCATGAAGATAATGGGAAGATTCAGATAAATACTGCAAACTATGGACGTACAGATAAAATCACCTGCTCGGAAGGACGTCCATCCATTGAGCTCCAAAACAACAAGTGCTATTCTCCTAATGCACTGGCTCCTGTGTCGAAAAGGTAGATGGATCTACTTGCTTTAAATTTAATTTGGTAATTTGTAGGTACATTTATATTCTTGGTCTTCTTCAAATACCATCCCAGCTAACAAGGGACATTCTCTAAACATTCTGGCATGGCTCTCTCAAAGTTATGAACAAACGTTCTTCCAGTAACGTTAATAGAACGTTCATTGTTTCATTGTTTTCTGAAGCATAAAAAAAATATATATATATATATATATTCAAACCAAGTCCACTCTCAGTTATTCTTAGGATAGATGGTAATTCCGAGAAAATGTATATACATGAGAAACAAGCTATATTATTTGGTATAATAATTGCCAAGAGGCTGATTTCACAAATGTGGAAACCTGATTCTGTGCCTCAGTTTGAAACATTCAAAAGTAATATTCCCGTATTGTTTTCTGTAACGTTTGACTGACATGTTTAAAAACATTCAGAGAACATTCAGAAATAATGTTATTAAATGTTTTTCAAACATATTTTGTTAGTTGGTATAAATACGCAATGACTAATGTAAGCCTCTTTCTTTGACATGTAAAGCTGCAATGGCCTGAAAAGTTGTGAGGTTTTTGTGACAGATACGGTCTTTACTGATCCCTGCCCTGGCATATACAAGTACCTTGCAATCTCCTATTTTTGCCTCCCACCTGAAATTCGTGAGTATTTCTTAACCCGTTAGCTCCTGTTTTATCCTGTTTACACAGAATGTAATGTTTTTAGATACTTAATTGCATTTTAATTGCAATTAAATTGCTTAAATTTATATTAAATTCAATTAACTGATCTTTATGATGCTTTTTGGCCAACTTAAGTAGGATTTAAGTACATCTTAATATGTAATTTAATAATTTATTCTGTTGTCTTTGAAATATGGTTAATGTGTAAAGTAAAACTGTTAACTTTAGATTATTACAAAGTGCATTTTCTTCATTTTGTGTTAAGTGTGCTATACAAAACAGTCATGAAAGTGTTCTCTCTTGTACTCGTGTACTTAAGTGGCCTTTAATTGAATTAATATTACATTATCTGCAAGTGCAGTTTAAAAAAAAGTAAGATTTGAAGTACACTACAAGTACAATTAGTACAGCTAAGCACACTTCTTTTTCACTAGATAAAGCGCATAAACACAGTCTCCATTTGATATGCTTTTAAAAAGCATGATCACAATAACTCACATAGACTTTTACTTCTATTTTAAATGTACTTTATTTTTTTTAATTGCTTTACAACATCTCTCCTTTTTCTATAGGTTCAAGTATGGTCTGTGAACACGAGACTAATGACCTGAAGTGTGGTGTGTGTTCTGTTGTTACTTGACTTGCTTATTTTTACTGTTTCATCTGATAATCCAGAGTTTATTACTAAATGGTAAAATGTATAGTATGTAATTACTTTTTTCATCCAAGAGATTGTAAAAGGTGGAACTGTTGTTTTCAGAGGATGGAACTGCCATACACATTCACAGCGCTAACTACGGGCGAACTGATAGCAGCACGTGTTCTACTGGACGACCTGTTTCTCAGCTTGCCAAAACTGACTGCTACGCCTTAAATTCACAGACAATAGCCACTAATGGGTCAGTTTACATGCACAATGTACACATTTCGACAGGTAATTCAGTCTTTGCTCAGATAAAAACAAACAATCCAAACTATGCTGATCAGGCTGGGAGACCACCTAAGACCAGCCTATAGGCTAGTTTAAGTGTTTCTTCCCAGCAGGGTAATACAATTATTTTAACAATAATAGAATACAGCTAAGTTTTTTAATCAAGTTTTTGTTTATCAATTGGTATTTTTATGGTGTAGATGTGAAGGGAAAAACGGATGCTCCATTTTAGCCTCCAACAGTGTCTTCTCGGATCCATGTGTCGGCACATTCAAATACCTGTACATCTCATACTCCTGCGTATCCAAGTGTAAGTGTTACTGTACAGAGCAATGAATTTGCATACTTGAGCTAGTTTTCTAATCTGTTGATTAGTTTTGATTTGGTTTTTGGCCTACTCCTGAACTCACTCATCAGGCTAGATTGATTATTACTGTTGATGTTTTTTTCTTGTCTTGCAGAATACGTTAGCTGTTCTTAAGGATTTGGGCTCTTCAGTTCTCTATCAATATCTTTTCCACTTTTGATGAGCTGAAACTAAATCAATTTCTTGTTAACGCCTCTGTAATATTATGCCGTCTTGGGAAATAAAATATGACATCTTTCCTAATGTAAAGATATAGCAGAAATAGTAATAGTAGAATAACAGTATGCTATTCTGATTCTTTGCTTACACTAATTTCCTCACAATAAATGCTTTGAAAATGAGAATCTGTGTGCATCCCTGTTCTGAAAGTTTGCATGAAACGGAAGTTGTGATAGTCATTTCTTCCCTATTGTGACACATCCAATTGAAACGGTTTCTCAAACAAGAGAAAATGTAGGCAGGACTTGATTTTGATATCCCTGCAAGGCACATGAATAAAAAATAAATAAAAAAAATGCGCATGCATAAATAATTTATAATATATTCTGCAACAATCCATAACAATATAAGAATTGCCCATTTTGATTTAATGGTTACTTTTAAGCACAGAGTTTGTGCACACCAGCTTTATGTCATTTAGCAAGTATTTAGAAATAGAATCTAAAAGAGTACAGTTTATTTATGTGCCTCTGGCTTCAAAGGGGTGGTTGATTATGATTACACTTTTCTAACTTTAGTTAGTGTGTATGATGCTGTTTGAGCATAAACAACATCTGCAAAGTTACAATGCTCAAAGTTCAAAGCAAAGGGAGATATTAGCTTTTAAAGAAATAGTTTTTTAAGGACTACAACAAACGGCTGGTAGGCAACTACACGAGCTTCCTATCGGGTTAGAGACATCGCTAACCCTAAAATTTACATAAACCCCACCCCGGAACACGATTTACAGATTGTCATAACAGAATATGCTAATCAATGACTAGAAGACAACTACACATAAGGTACATAAATTCTTCAACTAACCATTCAGAAATGTCCTGTTGCATTCTACATGTTGTCACTTCTTCTTTAATCTCTCCATCATTGTCTAACTCCGGTTTGAACACAAAAGGCTAAAGGTTTTAGAAATAGTCAGTGCATGTCTGTGTGAGTGCAAGCTGTTGTAGCTCCGCCCTCTGTGCCAGGAGCAGCAGCTCATTTGCATTTAAAGGAACAGGCACAAAACGGTGCATTTTTGCTCACCCTCAAAAAGTGACAATTTTAACATGCTATATAAAAATATCTGTGGGGTGTTTTGAGCTAAAACTTCACATACACACTCTGGGGACATCAGAGACTTATTTTACATCTCATGAAAAGGGCATTATACCACCCCTTTAATTTGGGACACTTAATATTCAACAATATTAATGATATGTCTGTACTGATGCTGTTGTATGAGAAATTAACCGAAAAAATGTTTTTAATTAAATTAAATAAAAAATTCTCACACTGAACTAATCAACAGAATTGAATTAACACTGGACTGACTTCAGCTGAACAACAGCCGAAATGCATAATTTTCCTTTCATCACTATTAAGCTACTTTGAAACTATTTGCGCTATATAAATAAAGGCCACTTGATTTACATATACTACCGACATTGGAACAACATAAAGCTGGTTGAAATTCAGCCAACATATCCTATAACATATGAAGTGCAAATCATTCCCCTCACAAACATATCTTTGATTGTCTAATAAAAACTAAATGCCAGCTGTAAGGTTCAACCTTGTGAACCTTTTTATATCGTGCAACTGGACATGACGACAACGCAGTCCTGACGTGTCAACTAGTCTCTCCCCTGTGAAGGCCTCCTTCCCTTCCCTTTACCTCTGTACAGATAAAAAGTTGTCGGGATAATTCCGTTCACGTGGCTACGCGGAAGCGATAAATAATTCTGTATTATACATTTTTAAGGCCAGACAAGTAGTTTGTTGAGGGTTGGTTTGTAAAGGACTACACGCCTGCGCACGTTCAAGGCTTGCACCTTTGAACCTATTTCAAGGTTTGCAATCTCGAGCCACCAGGCACTGTTTCATGAGTTCACACTTCCATACAATTAGAGGGGGTAAAGTTGAATGCGTATTTGGCGTGCTGTCCAGGGGGAGGGCTCTGAGCTCGGCCTGAACCCTGAACCCTGTATGTTAGTGGTTAGGACTAGAAGTGTGGAGAAGGGGTGGTGGAGGGATGCTGCTAAACTGTCAATGGATTGAGGTGAGACTGTTGAATGTATATTTACCTCTTATTGCTGAGTGCTCTCCACTTGTGTTAATTATCTGAACGTGCTCCTCCTGAACTTTAATAAAACATCATTTTGAGCAGATGAGCGGGCCGGAGCGCATTGAGGGTTTTCTTTTAGAGTGGTGTCGTGTTAGCAGCCCCTAAGTTAATAACTAATGATCTTTGCAACGGAAGTAAATCAATCAATCAAAACTAACTTTAGCTGGACAATAACATTATTCTAGAGCTGCTGTAAAGCAAAATGTAAAACAATCTCTGTTACTGTAATGTTCTATTATCACTGTAAAGCTGGTTTGAAACAATCTATATTGTTAAAAGCGCTATATAAATGAAGGTGACCTGACTATACAAAATAGGTAAAACTGGAATTCCCCTTTTTTGCTTACTCTACCATTTGGGGTCAGGAAGATTTTATTAAATGTTTAAGAAAGAAGTCTTGTATGGTCACCAAGACTGCATTTATTTGATATTGTGATGATATTTTGATATAGTAATATTGTGAAATATAGCAATTTAACATTTACTGTTTACTACTGTTTTCTATTTATGTATATTTTAAGATTTAATTTATTCCTGTAATGACAAAGCTGAGTTTTAAGCATCCTTACAATAAAGAAATCATTCCAATGAAAAAAAAAAAAAAAATTATAATGATCAATGTTTAAACCAATTATTTAAAATAGAAATCTTTGGTAATAAATGTCTTTAACTGTCCCTTTTGAACAATTTAATGCATGTGTTAAATAAAAGTAGTAATTTCTTTCAAAATAGAAATCACACTCACACCTAGTGGCAAAAAATATGGAACTTTCCAAACACGCCATTCCAGCCTCATGTTAAAACCTGTTTAAATATTTAACTTCTGTTGATTTATATTGACTGTCAGGTTTTATAAGAGTATAATGTCGAAGCAGAAACTATTTAACACATAGGGCTTTTGTTTGCAAGAGAACTTAAAAAGCTTGATGAGTAAATGAGTAAAAGCTTACAAAATGAGTAAATGAGTCTTTACTCATTCAAGTTACTACCATTTAAATAGTATATGAAATACAATAGTGTCCAATTATCAATGTTAAAAAATGTAATGGCTTGTGCTTAAGAATATGAAGTAAAAAAATACAGCTTAATCAGAACAGATTCAAACAAGAAAGCAGAGAAGTCAGAATTAGTATTTGGTGAAAATAAACTGCCAGTTTAATAACCATACAATAAAACCTGTAAATACCAATGAATTATACTAAAAAATATGATCGTAAAAAAACAAAAAAACAAAACAAATGCACAACCAGCTAAAGTGGAACAAAGGGAATTATCAGGAAGGACGATTAGAGTTCACAACCCCTGATCCCCAATACACTCACTCTTACACTCACTACATACAAACACACATACTCATACAGCCACTCAGTTACTCTCTGTTAGCGATAGTCACTTACAGACACTCAGAGACACATAATGGACAGGGTTAAATAATCAGTACACATTAAATTCACAAACAAAATGACTGGACCTGCTATAATGTCAGCATGTCTCCCTGTGACCCACCCCCCTCCCAGCCACTGGTGTCTGTAAGGGGCTTTGCTGAGCATCTTTCTGTGGGTGCTGATCATCAATCAGAAGGTATAGGGGAAGGGGCTAGGAACTGAATGGAGAGGGGTGGGTGGTTTTGGGTGGAATGAGGTGAAGGGTTGGTGGAAGCCATTTGTGTATTTAAAATGGATGTGTGAGTGTTTGGAGATCAGTGCAGCTCCCCTAGTTCTCATTATCGCCTGCTTCGTCACCTTGGTTTTCTGACGTCCAAAGCTGCAGGCATAAGAATCAATATATTAATTAATAAAGCACTTAAACATAACTGGTGCAGTATGTGTGATGGAGGACTCACAGTGAGGTTGTCCCTTAGAAGCTGCATGATCAATGTGCTGTCTTTGTAGGAGTCCTCATTTAAAGTGTCAAGCTCAGCAATAGCTTCATCAAAAGCCTGTAATAAAAAAAGCTCAAATTTCTCATTTGGGCTGAATGAGTGAAATATACAGGTGCTTCTAAGGGATACAGCTCAAAAATCATTCAATGAGGTAAAAGGAATAAAATACATTTATGTGATGAAGTGTATAGACTAGAGGCTGTTAACACAGGATGAGTTGTTACATCTATCTGAGATAAAAACAAAACAAAATGTAAACATGCATGGCTGTTTTTGGCGACTGTCCCTTGTCTCAATGTTTGGCAACTTGAAAACAATCCAGCTTTTGTTAAAGACAAACTTGACACACTTGTCCTGTGTGAACAGCCCCTTATGCTGCTAGTCATTTCAATACTAACTGTCTTGGCGAGGTGACAGGCATTCTCAGGAGAGTTGAGGATCTCGTAGTAAAAAACTGAAAAGTTGAGGGCAAGACCCAACCGTATGGGGTGCGTGGGCTGCATGTCCTTCTTGCTTATCTCAAAAGCATCCTGGTAAGCCTTCTGAGAGCTCTCAACTGTGGCTGAGAAGAACAAAAAGATAATTTTGTATTGATCACATTCATAACAGCCAAATATACTTTATAATTAATTAAGTATAAATGTTACACAGAGAGACAGATATAAGACATTTCCTGATATAAGGTAATACAATATAGCACTATAATAAACATGCACTGTACTGTTATTGTGGGCACTTGTACGGATCTCTATAGAGCTGGTAAGTCCCGCCCCCTTCGCTAACCCCGCTGGACCTCTAGGTTGAAAAATCATCAATGCAAGTGAATGGGAGAAAATAATTATTTTCTGGTCCCGTTTGAATTGTGCCATGAATGTGAACATATGTTGTCTGTGAATTTTTTATATAATCTTTCGTGTGAAGAATGCTGCAATTTAGCGGGTAGAAGTTTGATACGGTTAGACTTTGTGTGAGAGCACTTTGTGGACTACAACTCTTTGCTGCTTTCGACGCGTTTGAAACGTCACCACCACTAGCACACGGCTCTAGCTCACGGATCCCGCTAAACATGACTGTGTCTTTGGTGCACTTCACCGCCTTCTTTCAGGGAGAGGACAAAATCGTTGAGGTTGGCGAAAACCACGGGTAAGTCAACTTTATGGGGTGACGTCACATAGGCGACATGTAGTCTTTCTCGTTATGTCTTTTCCACAACTGCTAGCCGAAGAATCATACCATATACTGTCAAACTCGTAACATGAAAGATTATATAAAAAAATAAAAATCACAGACAACACATGTTCACATTCATGGCACAATTCAAACGGGACCAGAAAATAATTATTTTCTCCCATTCACTTGCATTGACGATTTTTCAACCTAGAGGTCCAGCGGGGTTTTATGGAAGGGGCGGGACTTACCAGCTCTATAGTGGACCTTACGAATTCAGATTTTTAGAACACGGATGGGAGGCCAGCAGATCGAGTGGAGGTGCAACAATAAAAATGCACATTCACTCTCTTATGGAACAGCAGAAATGCAGCTTTTACCCCAGTAACCCCCATAAACAAAGCAGCTGTGCTACATTCTGTTTCTGAACAGTATTTAAATGTTTTAAACAGCCATTTGGATTTTTGTATTCGCAAAGGTGTTCATCACAGCACCAAATACTTAAATTTAATAGCAAATAATTTACTTTCACATTTAAACATTTTTAAATTTCAGCTATAGCAATTATCATAACATGAAAATGTAATACTGTCAAATGAATAGAGACACAATAGTGATTTCTTTTGCAGAAAACAAAAGTTAAGTTTACATTTAGCTGAAAAACCAAAAATAAAGTATCTTGAATTAAATTTGGGTAACTGAACTCTTCATGATGTTCAGGGGGTTGTATTCTCAGGTGATAAATTAAACCAGTCGTAGTGAAGTTCTTCGACAACAATCCGCCTTTCTATATTTCAGCTGAAAAATGTTACATATTGCAAATCAGCATAATTTTTGGTCACAAAAAAAGTGCATCAACATTGCTCACATGTTTCCCTGTAGTAGCTTATCCATTTTGTATTCACAAAGACACTAAAATATTGTTTAATATTCAACAATATTATTGATCTGCCTTATTTAGGGTGGACGGGTGTTTCTTCTAGAAACAAACTTTGTTGTATTATTTTCATGTTATCAATGTGAAGCTGCTTTGATACAATCTGTATTGTATAAAGCGCTATATAAATTAGAGATGCACCGATCCGATACTCAGTATCGGTATCGGCTCCGATACTGCCATTTTTGGCGGATCGGGTATCGGTCAGACAAGGCCGATCCAAATCCGATATTGTGCGTATACTATTCAGTGTTATTGTTAAGCCCCACAAAAGGCACACAAACATTATAAAGCACCATAAGTTTTCGTGCACAATATTATAAGTGTTCTGAAGCCGTTATATAGTATAATGTGAGATATAAATTAATATTTAAGTCGTTAAATTCAAGATCACGTAAACGTTTCCCTCAGCTGCGCTGTCAGTCATTCTTCATTCAAACAGCGCGTCGCGTTCGGTTACAACCAGTGTTCGAATTGTGTCAAAGCTCTTGCGGGGTCCCCCTTCCCCCCCAAAAAACAACGTAATAATATACATATTTTAATTTATTTATTTCATATAATACTATAATTTCATTTACTTAACTTTTAGTCTAAAGACTTTTCTCCACCAAAAATCTATGTAATAATCCGGGTTTTTCCTGGCTCAAAATGAGGTGTAGTAGGCCTAGGTGTAAAATCCCGATCATGTATTTGAATAAGATAATTAAATGTGTCTTTTCCGTAGACCATCATATGTTTCCCACAGTATTTTTGTGGGTGTAGCTCGGTACCTCTAGGGGGGTCCGGGGGCATGCCCCCCCGGAAGAATTTTTTTACATTTTAAAGATAAATTCATTAATCTGGTGCACTTTGAGTCCCCCGAATCTGCTGTTAAAAATAAATAATCCACCCGCAAACCTCCCGAACCTAGGCTATATGATATTCTTTGATTTAGATATCTGCATCTGATCATCACATTTCAATTATTCAAATTCTCAGTGTTAAGCATGATAATATGATAAAATATCACACTGAAGTAGGCTGATTTAAAATTAAGGTTTATTTAAAATAAAAGTTCTTCTACATTTCCAGCCTAAACAGGGGCTTTACTCCCTTCAAGCTTAAATTGTCAATGTTTCATTACATCACTGTTGGAAAACACTCTTATCAGAATATTTTTTTTAAACTTTATAAAGGCCATTTCTTTCCCTAATTTTTACTCTCTATACCCTTTCCCTAATCTCAGGGAACTGAGGTTACGTTAGTAACCGAGTACGTTATTTCTTGTTTAATTTTTTTGATATTGAAAATTGTTTAAATCAGGGCATTTGTCCGGTTGGACAAGTACAATTCTCTTTCACTTGTCCCTTAAAAAACACACGCACGTGTCCCGGACAAGCGTTAATGTCGAAATTCTATTCAGATCAGTAAATTACCAAACAATCATAAAATAAAGAAATATCTATCTTACCGTCATCGTGAGGTGAAAATGAGGATCCACTCTGCCAGACTCTCGTGAAAAGTGCTTATCTATAGCACGAAATTTATTTCTCGTACCATTTATTCGCCAAAAATAGTTTTTGCGTGCATATGATACGCACTTTATGGCGTGTAGGGTAGAGTGGGGGAAAACGCCCCCCTTAAGGAAAGTGTGACGTTACAGTGAAACAAAACATAAATGTGACTAGAATTGCCATCCCGGTTTTGAGTGACTATGGCAGGAGTTATTCACCAAATATTAAAATTGCTCAGCCTTCATAATTAATTAGTATTTTCACTGAAAATATTTTTGTACAAAGGGGGCGTTTTGCCCCAGCGGTGGGGTAAAACGCCCCCCAAGGTGGGGTAAAATGCCCCCTTTCTTACCAACCAGTTTGCTTCATAGATCAACAGCAAAATTAACAGACAATAGTTTTTAATCTCTAAAGGTAAAAGGCAAGTAATGTATCAACATGTATATATATTAATATTTATTTCAGCAATGTCCAAAATAGCCCAATTTAACTACCTTCCATCAGTGAGCTAACTTTGCTAGCAAGCTAGCTAGTTAATGCTCACTTGAGGTAATTTTTTCATGTTTTGTTCAAATATTTAGATTTTACCACCTAGTTATACTGCATTAAGTGTAAAACAAAGGATTTGATAGACAGAAATATTTTATTATAGTAATTATGATAGAGAAACTATGCCCCCACGGGGGGCGTTTTACCCCTCAGCGTAGGGGGCGTTTTACCCCACAAGCTATGAGTTTTTAATTTTTATTTTTATTTTTAAAATATAATTATATTCCTTATAAATAATATATGATCTCAAACTACAGACTTCACTATTCATCTATCATACATCACTGCGATATCCTGCAGAACAATATTCTCTTAAACACTTATTTACTAATATCTGAAAATTATAGCATTTACCATGTAATCCTATTCTCTTCAAATGTGTCGCTGGTGTCAGCTTATCCATAGAGATTTGTATATCCCCGTTATCAACGTAGTGCATAGCAACAGTAAAAATGTATCTTGACTACTTTTGGTGGTTATTTTGGGAAAAACAGGTGGGGGGCGTTTTACCCCAGGGGGGCGTTTTCCCCCACTCTACCCTAATACACACGTATACTCACACCCCAATCCTACTCAAGGGGTTTGCAGTGCGTATCATTTACACGCAATATATATATATATATATTTGGCGTATTAATGGCACGATCAATAAAATGTATCTGTTTATAAATTCAACAGTCTGGTAATTCCTTCAGAAAACAGCGTGTGGCGGCAGTGGCGCACTTGAGCGTCTTTTCAGACGCAAATCTAGTTTGAATTACTTTCTAATGGGAGCGGCAGCACACTTTGATAAAAAAAACTATATATATATATATTACCTAATAAATTATGTTTCTATTATTTTAGTTTTAATGAAAAACCAGGGGACCCCCCGAGGTAAATTTTTTGGGCCTTATGGGGGGTCCCTTGATGCTTATGGGGGGTCCCGGACCCCCCCAGCCCCCCCTCAATTCGAACACTGGTTACAACAGTTAACACAATGAAACTCTCTCCAAGATGATTCAGTGTTACTATTATTATACTTGATCTGTAGATAAAGGTCTATGGTTCGCATAAAACAACTCTGCTGGACTTTATTGCTGTACCTTAATCATGTTACTTTCTACCGGGTGTCTGTTAGATCACAACACTGGAGTAAAGTCAGAGCACTATTTGTTCTTCACGCGCACAGTAACTGAAATTTAAAACTGTTAAAAGAAAATGCTGAATAGACTATTGCATAGATAGATACTGTACAATACACTACGCATCAATATGTATTTTCTTTGTGCTATAAACTTTTCAATGCGGACTCGACGCGCTGCGCGCTGTGACTCATGTTGCTTCAAGCGCATCATTCTGCGCTCGGGATGCGCATAAGCGCTTTGTGCCGCTCTGTATTGGAGCCTTTCATATCATAATACAGTGACGCAATGAAACAATATCAATAGCCGTTCTTGTTCTGTCCTATCTATTATGTTGCTACCTCATTAAACAGCTGTGCTATACGTTTAAAAAATGTCTCAATTTTATTGTAGGCTATAAAATAATTTATATTTTTTATTTTTGTTGTTGTTTTTCATGAATGTATTTTACAACAAAACAAAGAGCAATGTGTAGCCTAAAGTTTTACCAGATTTAGTGTTACACTTATTGTCTCTAATTTGTTCCCCACTAAACATTTTTTTTCACAAAATGTTCAAATTTTATACAATTATTGTGCACTCGTAATTTTTCTAGACTAAATTTTACTGCTGAATTATCCACTAATCTAGTTTATAATAGCATTTATGTCAGATTATGATCATATATTTTTTGTTGTTGTTTTTCTTTTTTCAGTTCTTATTATCAGTTCAACACAGAGTTATAGAAATTCTATTTGATTAAAAAAAAACTGCGCTGGTATCGGTACGGATCGGTATCGGCCGATACTCAGAATTTTTGGTATCGGATCGGATCGGTTCTGAAAAAATGGTATCGTTGCATCCCTAATATAAATAAAGGTGACTTGACACTTAACCCCTTCAAGCACAAAACCCCTTTAAGCCCAAAACAGGAAAATTACATGCTTAAACTCAAATGCTTGTCTTTCCTAAACCCTTTGCGGTATAATTTTAAAGACGACAAATGTAGCTTTATTTTCCAAGTTTCAGAATTAATACAAGTAAAAAATAAAAATAAAAATAAAGCATACCTTGTCCAAAGACTATAGAGATAGGAAGACGAACCGTCTTGAATAACCACTCAAGGAGTGAACCACTCCTATTACTTATGAATGGGAGAAACCGCAACGCGCAACATGACGGAATAGTCCGACCTTCTAAAGTAAAAGAGCCATGCGTTGATTGGTAAAGTTATAGCGCCACTGCAGCTGCCGTTAAAAGACTTAGAAAAAGTAAAAAAAAATTAGGACTGCAAAGCTCTTTTAACACTATTTGAGCATAAGAAACATCATTTATGGGACAGTTCATGTCAGATTTTGTTGCTGATTTGAAATACGTTATATTTTAATTGTGAACTCGGAAAGCAGTTTTAGAGATTTCAGGATTCCCCCATTCAAATAAATAGAACTTGGTCTTGGATGCTCGAAATAGCTGCCCAGAGGCATTGCAAATATGGATGGCGAGAGAACAGACTTTCCTTGAAAGGGACTTTGACCAGACGCGAGCAGCACGACTAAAAGCAATAAAACTTATTATAAACAGTGATTCTGTCTACACTGAATGTGGTCGCGAGTGACAAATCTCCGACAGTAAACCGATGCTTCAATTTATGACATACTAAACGAAGGACAAATACTTTGCAATGAGCGCTTTGAAGTTCTTGCAAGGTTTTTCTCTGTCTTGAAATATGGCCACTTGGAGCTCCAAAGTGCCACTTGATAAAAAAAATTGTATCTTAAAGCTATATAAAGTTAGTTACTTTTACACCTGCCACATATATAGTAAACCATTCTTTAAAAAAAAGTTAAATAAAGTGTTTTTTTAATTATTTTTTTACTTTTAAATCTGTGTACATGATTTTAGTGAGTTCATTACTAAATTCACACAAACATAGCTTTACACAAAAAAAAACCCCAAAAACAATTGGAGGCTATACATAAACTATTATCGCATCGATGGCCAATCATTCAGGCAAAAGACAGCATTTAGTCTCCAAAAAAAAATTGGTCGTCTCAATACATACAGGCATGCTGTGACAATAACTGTGACGTTACTAGTGACAGATGCAGTCAGACGAGCTCTGATTTCTGAATGGCCCAGACAGCTAAATAATCATAAAACCTCCTCTATGCAGAAAATAAACAGTACACGTTGTTGGAATCATCTTGACATTGGCTAAAAATAGGGGTGGGCGGTATGCCCAAAATTCAGTTTCACGGTATGACTAATTTTATTTCACGGTAACGATATATTTCACGATATAGTTATTTATATATGTAGTTATTCTCGAAAAATCGACAAAAAGGGCTTTGTATAATAAATAAATCCAAATACTTTAGAAATGAAAAGTACTTCACTTTGTTTGAATTTTCTTTTTCTTTGGTAAATTATTTATTTGGTAAACTATGTTTAATAGCTAAATATAGTAAACAAAACACTCATCAACTTGTAGATGAACTGCCCCCAACTGGTTGATATTAAATACAACTCATAGGTGCAATTAAACTTTAAATAAAGTGTTGCTGAATAATTTTTCAATCTCATGTTATTGCTTTACTTCATCAATCAGCTTATAATATCTGAATATTTATATTGAACTATTCTATTCATTAATAAATTAGTTACTTCCTTTTAATTTGGTAGGATATAAGTAAATACTAGTTATGTTAAAATGTTTTCCCGGTAAATTTTTTGCCATGTCTGCTTATTATAGGCTACTGCTTTTTAAAGGGTTTGTTTTGCTCATTTTGTGATATCTGGCAACCCGTCACCTAAAGCTTTAATCAAGAGAGGTTCATAAGTGTCAAGTTCATAAGTGACAAGGAGAACAGCAGTGTGAACACCGAACAGCAGCTACTGTTAGTGTTGACTAAGTAGTGTAAATTATACACACCTTGTAACTGCGCCATTATTTTACATAGCCCGGTGAACACCGACACACTGCGCTCCCTCTTAGTGCGTGTGCACACGCGCGTCTTTTGCATCAGTAAAATGCGATCGGTTAATTTGAGTGACACGTTGTAATCACGCATTGAATCAAAGGAATATTTTATCAGCTGGTTCAGTGGACAGTTGTTTGGAGTTAGAAATATATAACGCGCGCTGCATATTTAGTAATTTTGCCTCAGATACAGGATTATACATTCGCTTTAACAAGCAGGGTGTTCATTACCACAGCATGTTATGCTGAATGCGAGTTTCGTGTTTAAAAAGTAACTATACATAAGAGATGGAAAGATGCAGATAACTATACATCATTTAATGTTATTTCTATTCGTTATGATATTGATTTATGAACTGTTGCTGTCAAGTAAGCTTCATGCTTTCCCCGTTGCGATCGTGCAATCCTCTAAACTGTAGCCTACGGGTGCCGCATTGCTCTAGTTGACTGCTGCGCCTTTTCCCCCGAAAATATCACGTTAACAACAACCCTTTAGAAAATGTAATTCCTTTGTGGATCCTCTTGATCTGCTTTCTCCACGTTTCTTTGATAAATCTCAATGTCTCAGTCTCATGCACGCTGCATGAGTTAACCACGCCCACTTATTTACAATAAAAAAAAATCTGTTACGGTTTACATTTTCTACCGCGGTAACGATATATACCGTCATACTGCCCAGCCCTAGCTAAAAGATTTGTCCATCAAAATTACTACAATGACAATGGGAATAGAATACGCCTCTCAATGTCACAAAATCTGACAGCACTGCTTGGAAATTATAAGTAAAACTGCTGCCCTATTTTGAAGAATAAACTTGGAGGCGGGCTCATTTGTTTGTGAGAGTCTAATGTACAGTTGGCACTCAACCAGAATAATACTCTTACAGCGGCCGTAAAATTGGGGATATGTATTTGCTGCCTTTTACCGCTAAGAGGCGCTACAATAACAGACTTTGAAAAGTGTCAGTTTATTCTATTGCGTAATCTGCCGCGGCACGTTGAGAACTGCTAGCAGATAAATTCAAGTGAAACATTGTAGTTAAACGAACTCATAATTCCAATACTGTAGCTGTGTCCCAATGTGAAGGCTGCATCCTCCGAAGGCCGTATTTGAAGGCCGATTGCGTCACAGCGGTGCGACGAAGGACATCCCAATTCAAAGGCTGCATCCTTGGAAGGTTGCATTTGAAGGCCGATTGCGTCACCGCGGCGCGATGAAGGCTGTCCCAATTCAGTTCTGCATTCTCCGAAGGCCATATTCGAAGGCCGGTTGCGTCATTGCGACGCGACGAAGGCAACCCTGATTCAAAAGCGACGCCAAATGCGCCCTTCGTTTCCCCGTGAAAGGAAGGATACATAAATGGACACTTAGCGGCCTGTCCTACCCTATTCTACCCCATAAGTCATTGCACGTCGGTGACAACAACATTTTTTATTTATTTTTAAAGGCGGCCGAGACTAGAGATCGGTGGTGGACAGCAAATTCACATTTAAATGTAAGTATTATGTTTTCATTTACTCAAATAGCTAGCGAAACCATAGTTAAAGTTTCTTATAAACTTCATCTTAACTCCGTCACAATTGCGTGGCTTCATTTGTCAGGTTGTTTTAGCCAAAACTTGAGCTAATATTAGTTTAACGACTTATTTGTAATATTTGCACTAGTCTATCTCACTTGTGTATTATAAGAAATATCACTCACCCTATAAAGCCCACAACAATTAGAAAAGCAGTTGATAAGGGAATGGGGTTTCACTTTTATTTGTTTTTGTAGTGCTGTCATGAAAGCTATGTGGTTTTAACCAAATTTGAGTATATAGAAATATGATTTCTTAAGTATTTTGTATGCATGTCTTCATGTGTCATTTTGCTGTGTTAACAATGCACTTAAGATTGCACCCATGTGTTAAGCTTTTTTCAGAGCAATTCAGGAGAAAAAAAATACAAAGTAAGAAAGTTAATACACACGTCTTTGCTGAAATGTATTGTGCTGTTGTTGTTAACAAGCCATGGTTCATTTGCTCTGCCCTTAGGATTGCAAGTGTCCTGAGACAGGTGAGGCTGTGAGTGGGAAACCCACTGCTGAAACTTGGCCCTGGTTTGTCCTCAGGGCCGAGTTCAGCAGTGGGTGCCCACTGTGAGGAGGAGCCAGCACCAGCACGAAGGCAGAGGCGAGGAGAGTAGGGAGAGGATGGACAGACTGTTTTCTCTTGAGAGAATGATTGAAAAATATATATTTTTTCTACATATTCTTGTTTCACTTTTTTCACTTTTATTTTTTTAAAGGAAAGAAAAAATCTGTACATTATTTTTATGCAACTTTAAATGTGTAAATAAAAGAGAATAAATTGTTCTGGACATTGTTTATTTTTTTGACCGTCATAATTTCTACATGAAACAAATTCTTGTATACCTTTTTTTTTTTTTTTTAAATAAAATTGGTAAATGAAAATCATTTGTTCCACGGGCTACATTAAAGTACTTTTTCCAACTATTAACAACACACGTTAAACATATCAAAATCAACAAACATTTACAGTAGCCTACATAAAATAAGAAAAAAATTATGTAGACTTTTATTCAGCTGAGCAGGGGACCCTGGAGCTGCTGGACTGGAATGGGCTGCCCCTGGTAAGGCCTCTCTGCTGGTGGGACATCATCTGGGATGGTCTCCAGAGTGTTTGAGTGCTTATTTCCACTATCCACTAAGTTGTCTACCAACAGGTTTGCAGGGCTGACTCAATCGATGGCTGCCATGTCACTGAGTTTTTTTTTATTTTTATATATTTTTTTTAGTTTAAGTAATTTCTGAAAAAAGTACTTTTAATAACAAGTTTTTAGTATCAAGAGTAAAACTAGAGGTATGTATTCTGCAGGGGAAAAAACTCCTTGTCAGGGTTTTTATTATAGTTTTGTATTTATATTATGCTACTACTGCATTTTACTTCTGAATATTTTCAAGGTTGTTACATTATATACTTTTGTGTAGTTTAATGTAAAATCATATGTGAGGGAAAAAAAGTACTTCAGTAGGTTACTTCACATTTGTACGTGAATACTTAAAAGAAATATGCAGTTCCGAAAATTAAAGTAACAAAATGTAGGTCTATTGTCACAATATTAACAAATTGTTGCTAACTACAGCTGCGTCCCATATCAAAGGGCGCATCTAAAGCGCTCGGACCAGTCTACCATACGGAGGATTGTTCTTGTCGCCTGGCAACTGTGACAGCTGACGATGACGAGTGCGAGAAATACTGGACTTTTTTATATTCAATTGGGTTTTATATTCAAACAGGGCTAAACCGAAAATACATGATCCGGGGCTGAAACATCCTCAACATGTCCTCCAGTAAAATATAAAACATAAAAATGACAATAGCCAATTCTGGCTCCATAGCTGTTTACTCAATTAGGCTATATCAAATGAATTATCAGGATGGCAGCTATCCTCTCGCACCGTTGCTTGGCGCCAGGAGCGGTGATCAGAAACACCTGGTTGCGCAATTAGGAAATCCTATGAAGGCTACATGGTGCGTCCTTCGAAGGACGCATAGGCTGCATCCTTGAAGTCTTCAGTCCTTCGAAGGATGCAGCCTTCACATTGGGACCCAGCTTGTAATTACAGTACAAATTTGGAACTGAAACAAATGTAGGCTTCTATTTTTGCATCACATTTAAGCAAAGTAGGCTAAACGTTAACATTGTGTGCCCAGCTTTTCAATCATTTAGAAAGGCTATGCATGTAATGCATGCAAGATTATGTGTCTTATACTTCGTGTAATTTTAATTTGTTAGTAGGCCTAGATTTATGAGCTGAAACATAAGTGAAATAAACCAAATTATCACAAAATGAAAAAATTGTTAGGACTTGCTACAATATGTTAGTCGGTAGCATTTGTGTTTTAGCATTAAGAATTAAATAGGCTTACAGTAGGTTGTTATGATAAAAAAAATGAAAACATTTCAACATTAAACATTGCAATAGAAAAACGTCACATAAATGAGGCTTTGCGTAAGCATAAGACTTAAGGTTAAGCTGATGCTCATATTACAGCGTTCAGACGATAGCTGTGTGGTCCACGCTTCAACGTGCTTCGCGGTGCTTCAAGCGGTTCGAGTTCAAATCTCAGCTCTACCATCTTCATTATTTTGTTTCTAGTTTAATAGGCTATTTGTCCCAAAAAAAAAAAAAAAAACCTTCTGAAATGTTACTTTGATTCGAAACTCTTTCCGGAGCTTTGTTATTAAATGTCTGTCATTTTAATCAATAGTCGTCTAGACGATAACATAGCCTATGCTGTTAACCGATGTTGGCCGATAGCATTTATGTTGTACCGTTCTTGATGCTTAAATAGGTAACAAATTATTAAAGGGGTCATCGGATGCAAAATTCACCTAACCCTAACCCTTTTTTTACCCTCAAAGTCTAAACACTCAATAATCAAGCCGTTTGGATTTTCTGAGCAATATGATGTCATAATGCTCATGCTCCGCCCACGATCAAGTATGACGTCCAGTGTCAACTGTCAAGTATTAGCATATTTCCACCCTCAGCCATTCGACACCCCCCATGGAAGAGAGGGGTGGGGTAAGCATTTGCTCATTATCATTTAAAGGGGAACTGAAATGAACTAAATTCGATAACATGCTGGTTATTAAAATTAAACAAATTGATTCAAAAATAATATTGAAAACAAAACATATGAAGTTTTTACAGATACTGAAATTTACATTTGTTGATATCAGAGCGCAGCCGTGTTCGATGACGACACTGGCATGGTACCACTGTAGCCTACTAACGTTATGTCAGGCTACTCTACTGCTACTCTGACTGTCCATACTGTCAAAATCAGTCAGTTCAGAGAACTGTACGTGACCAAGCACTGAAGGAAGCATAGAAAGCCACTGAGTCTGTGTATCCATCATAAATCCACTCCTATGGAGGTAAAAGAGTGAATTGTGTTTCACAGTAGTTTTAAGAAGCAAGTGCCTTTTGAAATACACACTTTCACAGTACATATGAAGTAATTTCATACTAAATCTCATTGTTTATGAATATTGGTATATATAAAAAGTAAAATATTAACTAAAGAAGGTAAAAATGAGGAAATGAGTGACAAAAGGTGATTTATTTTTATGTTGGTGACTAAAGTGATGTAATGAGACAGATGAGAAGAATGAATTAATGCTTTAAAAGCAACTGTTGTACTTAAAATTAACTTGTTGGGATTTAAATATATCTGCAGAGGAGCTGTGAAAGAGCAGACGCGAATCGTTCTTCACATTTTAACCTGTTTTACAGATAACAGTAATCTGTCAGCTGGGTCTCCTGAGCCGAGGCCTGCAACAGATTCTTGGGGGCTTGTCCGGGATCCACTCAAGGTGACGCTAGGAGGGGGATACAGAGATTCCAGGACCGTCGGACAAGGTGGCACTGGTGCTAGAGGCTGGTGGCTGCTGCATCAATGGTGACAACGAGACGCACACAGAGGGCTGAACAGACGGCTGTTTTCATCCAGAGCATAAGGCAGTTTCGGAAGGAACAACGGAGAACGATGTCATGGCAGATCGTATGAGGAAACACTTGTTATGGGACATCAGAAAAGACCTGATCACACTGCCTGCTGATGAACTGTTTCGCATCGCCAAGATCATCAGGCCAGTACGAGGTAAAGACTCATTTGAACTTGACCTGGAAGACAGTGAGGGTTGTTTCGAGTACATCGATGCCTTCATGTCAAGTAAATCTTTGCTCGAGACAGAGGACAAAGGTATGAGTGAACTGTTGTCATTGCAAGAGATTGTAAAATCAGCAAAACAGATTTGCACTGCTGTATGTACATCTGATATTGATACGACACTCACCTTACACATGTTAAATCCACCCACCTCTGATAGATAACACTTATCTGACATCACATGTTGCACCTGACTCTGGGAGTGGTAAGGGAGCTGTACCTGAAACAAATACAGACATGCGTAAAATGCTTGCGGAATACGAAGAAATTGGCAGGAAAATGAGCCAGTACATAACACCTACTCAGAACACTAACTTGAATCACACTATAGCACAGGGAGGCGCCACTACAACACACATGTACCAGACTGAGCAGCCCAAAAATGTAGCTCATGAATTCACCTTCCCTATGCCCCCCATGTTTAAGTATATCCAGCCCTGTGAGTTTAAGATACATGGAAGCCAGATTGGAAATTACTCGTCAGACATCATGTTCAACAATGTCTGCAGGTAAATAGACAGCGGCCTAAAAGAGAGCTTGAGCAATGCCGACATTGTAAGAGGTGTGCTGCAATTTATCAAACCAGGCAGTTTTAAAGATATGCTGATGAACAAAGATGACATGACTGTAGCTGAGCTAAAGGGGTTCTTACAATCACACTTGGGGGACCGAAATAGCACAGAGCTGTTCCAAGAACTGATGTGCACCAAGCAAAGTAAACACAAAACCCCTAAGCAGTTATTTTACCGAGTCATGGGGTTGCAAAAAAAAAAAAAAAAAAAAAAAAAAACTCTTTGCGGCGAAACAAGCTGATTCAGACAGGAAGTATAGTGCAGCTACTGTGCAGGATGTGTTCTTACACACTGTTTACCAGGGTCTAAGCCACTGGTGTAAAGATATTTGCAGCAAGCTAAAACCCTTGCTAGCTGATAGCAATGCAACTGACGATGCTATCCTCAGGCACGTTATGAAAATCATAAGTGACGAGAATGAGAGGCTGCGCTGGGCCCACCAACCAGAGCAAGACCATCCATGGCTAATAGTGCCCAAGTTACCGATGAAACTGACAGAGATGTGAGTGCTACAAAAGGGTCTGCTGCACAAAAAGGTCAAATTACCAGATTAAACTTCTTACTGCCAGGATTGATACTCTAACCAGCATGGTAGATGCTATACAACACTCCATAACAGTACGAACTGAGGGTGGCTGCCAATGCTCCTCCAGCCAACCATCCTCTCGCCAGGTGAGCCACTGGTGTTGCTGTCACCGTCTCCTGAACAGGAAAACTATCTCTGACCATCACCCATTACCAAGGATACAGGATCTGATTGACACCCTTGGGGGATACTCCTGGTTCAACATTCTCAACCAAGGCAAAGTGTACCACCAGGAATACATTGCAGAGGGATTCAGACACATGACAGCATTCATTGCACCCTGGGGGCTTTATGAGTGGGTCCAAATCCCCTTTGGGTTGGTCCAATGCACCTGCTGCCTTCCAACGCAGTATGGAAGAAATGTTTGACTCGCTCAGGGATGAGTGCTGCATTCCGTATTTAGATGTCTTATGCTATGCGAGGTCCTTTGAGGAGCATGTTGAGAGTATCCGTAGAGTGTTGAGGGCCCTCCAGTATCAAGGTGTAAATCTGAAACCTGAAAAGTGTGAAATGTTCCAGAGTGAAGTCAGGTACGTAGGACGGCTAGTGTCAGCAGAAGGAATGCAGATAGATTCTAAGGACCTGGAGGCTGTTTGGTCCTTAACAGTCGGGACTCCCCAGACAGTAGGTGATGTGAGGTGGTTACTTGGGTTCCTCAGCTACTACAGTGCCTTCATTCAAGACTTTTCCTGGACAGCAACACCCTTGTACGAACTGCTGCAGGCGAAGTCTGGAACAACACAGGATACTCACAGCAGGAAGAAAGCTAAAGGCCCACAAGTTCCCTCCAGAACTCCAGTAGAATGGACCAGGGACCACCGCCAGATCATGGAGGAACTAATTGGTATGTTAGCAAGCACACCTATACTGTCATATCAGGACTTCAACTTATCCTTCACACTCCACACTTACGCATCCGAAAGGACTCTCAACCTCCCGTCGTCGCTGGTATAGGATGGCACCTACGGGTGCCATCCTATACCAGCGACAAGACAGGAGGTTGAGAGTAACAGGGTACGGATCCAGAACATTGACAATGACGGAGAGGAACTACAGATTACACAGTGGTAAACTTGAGTTCTTGGCATTGAAGTGGGCAGTGTGCGAGAAGTTCGGAGACTACCTGTTCTACGCCCCACACTTCACAGTGTACACCAACAACCACCCCCTGACATACTGGCCATACATGAAGAATGAAGTGGAAGAATATGTGACCAGAAAGTGCCCGTGTATAAAACAGAAGAAACCGACTGTACATGTACGAGTGCTCATGGGTAACATCACAACACATTCAGCTATAGAGCTGGTCTGCATTGACTACATGCAGCTGGAGTCGAGCCGTGGAGGATTTGAATATATCCTGGTCGTTATGGACCATGTCACAAGATTTGCCCAAGCCTACCCAACCAAGAACAAGACAGGGCAGACTGCAGCTGAGCGCTTGTTCCAAGATTACATTCCGCGCTTTGGATATCTGGCCAAGTTACATCACAACCAGGGTCGTGAGTTTGAGAATTAACTTTTTCGCTCTTCAACAGTTCACTGGAATCAGCCACTCTCGAACGTCGCCAAACCCAGTCGAGAGGTTCAATCGGACCCTACTACTGATGTTGAGGACGCTGGCAGACAAAGAAAAAGAAAGGTGGAGAGAGCACTTACCTCAAATTGTGCATGCCTACACCTGCACGCGGCACAAGTCCACTGGATATTCTCCCTTTTACCTGTTGTACGGACGGCATCCTCACCTTCCAGTAGACCTGATCTTCAGCCTGGTGGAGCCAATGGACGGAGTTGCTCCAAAGGGATATGCAAATCTGTGGGCGGCGCGGATGGGTGAGGCATACAAGATTGCTGAAGGAAATAGCCGTCAAGCAAGAGCAGGAGGGAAGGCTCAATACGACCGAAAGGCGAGAGGAGTGGAACTGAAAGTGGTAGACCGAGTCATCGTCAGAAACCTTGAAGCTGCAGTGAGAATGTCTACTAAAGAGAAAAGGCCACGACAGATTTACACTTATGACGCTTTAAGTCAGCCTGTGCTACAGCCATAGCCAACACTTAATGCAGTGACAGCTTATCTGATCACACATATACCTGTCTGGGGTATAAATAGTTACTCACCACAAATTGGTTATCCCAATTCATACACTCCTCACACATACATACCTTACAATTTCACTGTGCCTGTGTGTAAGAGGTTGACCTCTGTAGCTTTTCTTATTTTGTCAGGGGAGTGTGATAAAGTACATATACAATTGTGGGTTTTTTTTTTTGCTTCTTCTTTGAATATGTATATTGTTATGAGTAAAATGACTGCATTATTTTCTTATGCAGTGTTGATGTGCAAATTAACAAATGTATATTTATATTTAAATGGACAGAAAAAAAAACCCACTCTTATTTTGATATTTTAGTTGGAGAGTCGCGAATGGAACAGTGAACTGCACATGCTCCCTCATATCTGCAGAGGAGCTGTGAAAGAGCAGACGCGACCTTCTCGTTCTTTACATTTTATCCTGTTTTACAGGTAAAATAAACATGGAAATTCAAAAGAGTAACCTTTAACTATACGACAGTGATTGCACTATTACCATGTATGGTGAATGTAAAGTGTTAAAATTGTTTTAGTTGGTCTTGATATATGCTCACTATAATATGAGGAAAATTATACAAGTATGCTCCAGTGGTCATTATATCTAACTAGTGTTGTATTAGTTTTTGGATCATAAAAAGATTGTTTGCTCATGTTAATGAGTAAATAGGTAGCATTAAGTGTCTCTGTGGTTTTTTTGAGTCTCTGTGTATCCATCATAAATCCACTCCTATGTAGGTAAAAGAGTGAATTGTGTTTCACAATGGTTTTAAGAAGCAAGTATCTTTTGAAATACACACTTTCACAGTACATATGAAGTAAATTCATACTAAATCTCATTATGAATATTGGTATTACTGTTTTGTTAATCTGTCAGATCGGTCTCCTGAGCAGAGGCCTGCAACACAATTACATGAAACAATATTGCAACATTTCGACAAATAAATTAACTGATTTTACATTTAATTAGAGTGAGATTTTCACTCTTACCTTGTCCTTTCCTCATTGGGACGCGCTCATACACATGATAAACATGTTTGAGCAGATCCTCTGTAACTCTCGGTTTCATATGGATTACAAAATCAGAAAACATTTATTAAATATTTAGACATTTAAAGCTTTTGACATATATTTCTTATTCTGACTGAGCTGAGGCAAGTGGCTTTCGGTTCATTCTTGTGACGCACAGTTCCCAAAGACAGAGACCACAGAAAACGTTTTGTTGTTAGCCTATTGTGAGTGTACATGACTAAAAGTTTACAGTTTTGAATGATATACTCTTATCTGTAAGAACAAAAAATGGCAGAGTATATTAAGTTCTTTTAGCTGTTATGAGAAAAATAAATCCAAATGAAAGCGACGCTGCGTCTGTCGAACGCTAATTCAACATGCCAGAATAAAACCAGATTTTAGAACAATGCGCTACGTAGCGCCACTCGTCGTGGTACAAATAATTCAGCAGAAGCAAGGATATTTAGACCAAATGGAAATCCCCGTCCCCCCTGGCAAATCGCACCTTGCTTACAACGTTTTTAAAAACTCTTTCTGTATAGGGAACCCCATACATTTTTTTTTTTTTTTTTCACAGAACTGCTTTTGAAATTACGATTGAAATTATTATACAAATGTAAATTCAGTCATTCTGTTAGATAATATTTGTTCTTTAGTGTAAAATGGAAATTCATGGTCATTTTATAAATACAAGCAATAAAAACTATATGGTGTAACAGTTTTAGAACTAGACAAATCTCTGCATTAATAAAAATAAAAAATAAAAATTACAGTAGCCCATGTTTGTTCAGGATTTGAACCAGTGTCATCTAAATTATTGAAACCTAAATTATACTACTCGACCACGAATTTACTAGAAAGCCCGGAAGTTCGGTTGTCCATCAGTCAGTGTGTCCGCGTACACGAGAGAAAAGTGCTCTTCATTTGTCACATTCCTAAATAGAATAGTAAAAATATTCAGCGTCATTGCACCCAATTTATTTTCACTGACTGCGAGATAGGCCTATGATTTTTCTGTTGCCCACCGATGTCTACAATATGAAATATAGGCTATATTGTTGTCATCTCTATTTTTAACTTTTTATTCTATTTTTCTGTTCTAAGATTGTTCTCGTTTAAAATGTAATTTAACATATTGAACTTTTGCTTTCGTTAAATTGAACTAATTCTGTTGTAGCCTAATAGGCAATAAATAAAAAAAAATAAAAAAAAAAGTATAAAAAAAAAAGTTTACAAGACCTTGTGCTGTGTGTTTTAAGAATCAGATTATTATAATAGTTCACTGTTCATTCAAATAATAGTCTATATATGTATCATTTGTTGAAACATTAACCAAATTTTCTTTATTTAATAAAATTATTCATGCAGTTTCAGCTCCACCAAATCTTAAGGTGTTTCATTAGTGTACAGCAAATGTCAATAGTTCTTTTTTTTCATGTTTGTTGTAGGCTTATTTGGAAATTACCATAGTTGTAGTAGGGGTGGGCGATATTTTTTAAACTCGATATGGATTTTGACATATCGTATATATTGTTTATATTTAATTCTGATTTCGCCACTTTGCTTTTTTGCCTTCTCTGTGCTGTGCTCACCCCCGCCCTCCTCCGCCTCCTTGCTTTTGTTCCCCCTCCCCTCGCGTGTTGTCTCATTCAACCAAGTCCCCCGAGTCCGGTCAGGCACATCAATCTTTCCCCGCCCAGCGAGTGCTTGAAGTGCGTCAGAAACAGCGCACGCGCGATCAGTTGTTGTTGGTAATTTGTTGTGTAGCGTCACCTCTCGCCGCATTGCTTTTGTTTGAGGGCGCTTAACACACTCATACACTTAAGGCCTCATTATACTTCTGCGTCGGACCTACGCCGGAGCCTATACGCCGTAGGCAACGTGTTGGTTTTAATTTATACTTCTGTGTCGTTGTCCGCGTTGACGCGTACCTAGGGAGCGTGTGAAACCCCGAGGGAGGGGTTCTGGCAGACCAATCACAGCGCTTGTGTCCGCATAGAATTGACGCGTTGTTACATTTTTGGAGAGGTGCACGTCAGGGTACGCCGTAGGGTACGCGCGCTACACACAGCCTACGACGTAGCTACGGCGGCAGTTCGACGCAGAAGCATAAAACAGGCTTTAACCTGCTCCCTGTAGAAACGGGCCTGGCAGCTCGCGCCAGGTCTAGACACGGTGAAAGTTTCCTGATTGTGACGGATGGCCGAATTTACACGACACATTATAAATTAGCATTAGCCTACCTATTCTGCTATAGATACTGTGCCAAAAAGAAGAGAAGAGGATAAAGGTGGATAAAGACAAAGGTAAAGACAGAGGTAAAGTGATGTAATGAATGAACAGTTTATCTAATTGCATAGTAGTAAGATACTGTAATTTAATGGCAGTTATTTTTACCTTAAACTTTATGTTAGCAGTTGTTCTGAGTTCTCCAGAGGCCCTAGACAGTGTGATTTTGTAACAATCATGTCAGTTTTTAGACGCATTTTTATCACTTTCTTTTAAATGTTTTACTCTACAGTTGTGCAGTTTTTGGGGGATATATGGCATTTTTAAAATTTATTTGCCAAAATTAGTAATGATATTTCTATACAGGTTTATTAAAAATAGTGCAATATGTATTATGTCTTCCTTTATTTTACAGTTAAATTATTATTTTTGTATACAGGGATTTAATAATTTTTTTAAATGTCGCAGAAGCACTTTGTTCCTACATGAACTGCCTATTCATTTGGCAGTTTTTGCATGGTATGGTATATGGTATTTGGCATATTTGTTTTTGCAGTAGTTTTTAGGGGGGTATTTTTCCTGTAAAGATAGAGATATATATTGTATATCGAGATAAGTTATAGCAAAATATATCGAGATATATTTTTTGCTCCATATCGCCCAGCCCTAAGTTGTAGTATTTCATCTTTATTGTTAATTGACATTAGCCCCACTTAAGTTTCAAAATGCAGCAATTGCAACTGTTTTGCAAAATGTCCCTTTGCGCCACCTGGCGGTCATTTTGCGAACAACTTTAAAATGCAACTGGTTTATTTTTACGCGGTGGTAATAGGCATTCTGGTTGACTACCAACTGTATATCATCATATACAACATAAAGGGTGCCAAGATTGCATAATTTCTTGAAGAACAATGATGGATAGATTGTTCAGGTGAAATTTGCCATAAACAATGGACAATATAATCAATATTTCACAGATTGAATGCTTTTGTGGACAAAAAGTGCTGTTGGATGTTTTTCAATAGATGCTTGTCATGGACATTTTACCCAAGTGTGACGGATTGGATTCATCCCGTGACCGCTATTTCATAACACATGTATGAAGTCCTGTTTTGATTTTGCACGTTGTTACTTGCACTCCCATCATAAATTACAATATTACTGTTGCTGGAGCATCTATATTGTAAAACAGACACTCCAGATTGACACTAAACCCTTAGTCTCCTATATACAGGGGCGGACTTAACCAATAAGCGAGGTAAGCAGCCGTTTAGGGCCCCGGGGAATTAGGGGGCCCCCGACAAATACCAAGAAGCCTATAAAGTATTGTAATTGGGCGCTGTTTGATAGGCTTCTAGTGAGCGTGCGCTTCGTGTGTACACGCTCAGAAAAAGCACATGTCAGAAGAGCACGTGAACAAAATGTTCAACCACCAAAACACATGCAAAAAATTATGCTCTCAGCCACTTAGTTCGCTTATGCCATGGGCCAGCTCTGATTGACGGAATTGTCTCTGATTTTCTCTTTGTCTTTTGATGTTTGATTAACAATAATGACACTCTGCACACTGCTCTTGAATGATTAACATTTGTAACTTTAATTTTAAGGATTTAACTATTTAATTTATGCAGGGAAGACTATCCAGTATTTTATTTTACATTTGATTCTTTATTCAATTTCTTTAGTATTTCTTACCTCAATACTACTGTTAGACCTACCTGAAAAAAAAAAAAAAAAAAAACTTAAAGCACTGTGTATTTCATTTGCATCTTTATTGTTTTATATTCTATTTATTTGTATTGCTTCTGTTTATTTGTACTTATTTTATTACTAACTGTTTAATTTTTTTTTTTCATTCAAATCAACAATTGAAATTAGGCTTGTGCTGTGTCAGCTATTGTGCAACAAAATTGCCACAATGTTACAAAAATGCACTGTAATGTAATGCATGATCAATCACTGCATGATTGTGCTATTGTTTGATATTTGCTCTTATTTTATTACTGACGGTTTACTTTTTTTTTGTAAATTTAGTTCAAAGTTTCAAATAAAACCTGTGCTCTGTGTAAGCCATTGCAACAAATTACCCAAATTATAAAAAGAAATGAGATAATAAAAATATCTGTATGGCAGTATATATATATATATCATATCAAAGAGTTAGAAATTTCAGTATCATAACAGCACTAGTGCCCACGATAAAAATAACATGCATTTTTATTAACGTGATATATCGTATTACCGTATGACACCATCTGTCTAATAGATAGACCGATAAATGATTATAGATAGAGAGAGAGAGAGAGAGAGAGAGAGAGAGAGAGAGAGAGAGAGAGAGAGAGAGAGAGAGAGAGAGAGAGAGAGAGAGAACAGTGAAATCAACCAATGACCATTTTTATTTAAGAAAAAGTTAAACCAATTTTACAATGCACTTACCGGTCTTAGTTTCTCCAGATGCAACCTCAGATAAGTATCTATAGTAATCACCTTTCATTTTCAGATAAAACACCTTGCTCTCTGCTTGAGAAGCATTGGGAATTAAGAACTTCTCCAAAAGACCCTGTCAAGACAAGTTGGGAGCATCAGGATGGCTCATATTGTGGAAAATGTCCCTATCTTTCTGAAGTATGGTTAAAAATAATGACATTTGAATCTTATTGTTAAATTAAAACGAAATTAACTGAACAAGAAAAATATTTTATTTAAGAAAATGTGTTTAAGAATGAACATATTCAGAATCATTTGATCAGGGCTGCAACTGATATTTTGATTATCGATTAATCTGTCCATTCATTTTCCAAATGAATCCATTATTTTAAACGTTATTCCACATCATGCCAATGTCGTCTTCCAAACAAATTGTAATATTAAGCCTATGAAAACAAATATAGTGAATGCATCTATGCAGACTATACTATTCATAACAAGAAAGAAATTTGTTAAAATACAAACATTACATTCTAAACCTAAAATCAACTGATTGCTTACTATTTTAATGCAAAAATTAAAACAACTAAATTAAAAATGATGATTAACAAAAACAAAAGCACAATAACTGAACTTATAATGATGTATGAAGAACACACAATATTACATTAATGTGCTATTCCAACAACAGTGCATTTACTGTTACTGCTCTCATTAATATGATTAATTGTTACATGAAGAATTTTAAACCTACACTTATTTCAAACAAAAAATATTTTAGAAAAATGTGTCTTAGTCAGAATAATACAATAGTGTATTTACTGTTACTGCTCTCATAAATATGATTACTTGGGGTACATGTAGAATTAAATAAAATATTTTAGCAAAATTTTATTATTATTGCGCTCTCTTCTACTGCGCTCCATCTATTTGACGCGCATGCACCCACCGGCACTCCCCTGCGGTCTCAGGACACTCAAAGTAACTCAATGGACAAAATACAGTGATATAAAAGACCAAACTCCCACCTTATTGGGGATGTAGGCTATATTAATAGGCTACAGGCAAGCAGATGGACCAGAATATGAACGTAATGCACAAAATTTCACGCTAAGCATTTCCCAGTAATATACTGGCATAAGTTCGCCTGACACTGGATATTTTGCACGTTTAGGGACCGTCTCTAAAGTTATATAAGACATTGGTACACACGTTTCTAACTTCAATAGCATTTGTAAAGAATGACTTAGTCATAAAACCAACTGTAAAGTGGTCATGTTGGTGCCAGAAATGATGCACACTTTTACATTTTTGATATTTAATCAAATAAACTGTCAAATCATGTGCAGGCCTACATATTGCTATTTTTTTCAGTACCACATGAGCTCATATTTATTTTAATATCAACTATCTAAAAAATGTGCATCATGACACCTACATGAACACTTTACAGTTGATTGTATGACTAAGTCATTCTCTTCAAATGCTTTGACGTTAGAAACGTGTGTACCAATGTCGTATGTAACTTTAGAGACGGTCCCTAAATGTGCGAATATCCAGTGTCAGGCGAACTTATGTCAGTACTTCACTGGGAATCGCTTAGCATGAAACTTTGCGCGTTACGTTCATATTCTGGTCCATCTGCTTGCCTGTAGCCTATTAATATAGCCTACATCCCCAATAAGGGGAAGGGGAAGGTGGGAGTTTGGTCTTTTATATCACTCTATTTTGTCCATTGAGTTACTTTGAGTGTCCTGAGACCACAGGGGAATCCTGGAGAGTGATGTATTGAGGGAATTCCCAGTTCTGCAGCACAGCGCCGTAATAAAGTTAAGAAAACTAAACAATCGAGAGAAATATATGTCTACTACCTCAGATTTAACGTTTGATCTGTACATCAGCATCGGGGAATAACAATCTCAGTCACGACAGAGAAAGCTGTGCAAAACTCACATGTACAAAAGTAACAGTGAAGACTTCAATGTAAACACAGCTTTTGTGTCTTTATCAGCTTTTCCATATGATAATCATCACAATTCATCACCCTGATAATAATCACAAATAGCCTACTGCTTGCTCCATTTCTGTAATTCAACGAATGAATGAGTCTCTCACCCGTTGCTCTATAGTTTTCTTCGTCAACAGCTGCTTGCACCCCCTGCTGGTGAGACCGACTAACAGCTATGGAGATCATCCATCGGCAATCTACTGATATTCCTGCCGTTCTTGGATGTCAAATGTTGAATTTTCTGTCGAATTTTAACCACTAAATTTGTGGAAGCGAATTTGTAAAGCGAAATAAAATGGACCGAAAATTGCCGGTCGAATATTATAGGTTGTATTTTTAAACAGAATGAACATTTCGGAAGTTAAATCTGAAAGGTGAATATGGATTATTTAATTTTTAATCATGAAAACGTGTGTGAAATGTTTTGAATTGAAATATTCACAGCTCAAATATACAACAATGTTGAATTTCAGCCCATAAAAATGCAAGCCCTGAAAATACAATGCTTTAAAATGCAAGCAGGGTTAATGCAATGCATATTTTTTCAAGTAGTGCAATTCAACAAGCTTTTTTGTTTCAAAAACATTTGTCATTATTATACTTCCATAGAACTGGTAAACAAAGAAAGTAAATGGTATGCGAAAAAAGTAAAGCGTTTGCTTTTATATTATCTGTAACAGAAAAGGCAAACAATCAGACTAAAATACTAAAATTTAATTTTAAAATACAAAAATTTCTCATTTACCGTCTACATTCAGCAAATGCGCATCTACATCATTTAAACAAATCTCTGAATATCTAATAAACATTTCATTTAACAAAGCTTGCAGATTTAATGGAATCCAGCTGTGATATCTTGTGAAGTGTGCATTTGTAGCCTGCATAAACGTGTTACTGCGAGTGACGGTCGGTAAATATTTGTTTTCTAATTTATTAAATATTGTTTAAAGTAAATATAAAGTATATATATATATATATATATATATATATATATATATATATATATATATATATATAAAGTATATATATATATATATATATATATATATATATATATATATATATATATATATATATATATATATATATATATATATATATATATAGTACCAGTCAAAAGTTTGGAAACATTACTATTTTTTATGTTTTTGAAAGAAGTTATGCTCATCAAGCCTGCAAAAAAAAAAAAAAAAACAGTAATATTATGAAATATTATTACAATTTAAAATAATGGTTCTCTTTTTTAATATATTTTAAAATGTAATTTATTTTTGTGATGCAAAGCTGAATTTTCATCAGCAAGTACTGCAGTCTTTGGTGTCTTATGATCCTTCAGAAATCATTCTAATATGATGATTTGATACTCAGTTATTATCAATGATGGAAACAGTTGTGCTGTTTAATATATTTTTTTGGAATACTTTTTTCAGGATTCATTGATGAGTAAAACGTTAACAGCATTTATTCATAAAAACAGCATTTATTCAAAATAAAAACATTTCTAACAATATAAATCGTTACCATCACCTTTTATCAATTTAACGCATCCTTGTTGAATTAAAGTACTAATTTCTTTAAAAAAAAAAAAAAGTTATTGTTCCCAAACTTTTGAACGGTAGTGTATATTGTTACAAAAGATTTCTATTGTAAATAAATACAGTTCTTTTTAACTTTTTATTCATCAAATAATCCTGAAAAAAAGTATCTCAGGTTATAAAAAAATATATTAAACAGCACAACTGTTTCCATCATTGATAATAACTGAGTATCAAATCAGCATATTAGAATGATTTCTGAAGGATCATAAGACACCAAAGACTGGAGTACTTGTTGATGAAAATTCAGCTTTGCATCACAAAAATAAATTACGTTTTAAAGTATATTAAAAAAGAGAACCATTATTTTAAATTGTAATAATATTTCATAATATTACTGTTTTTTTTTTTTTTTTTAACTGCAGGCTTGATGAGCATAAGAGACTTCTTTCAAAAACATTAAAAATAGTAATGTTTCCAAACTTTTGACTGGTACTGTGTATGTGTATGTATATATATATATATATATATATATATATATATATATATATACACACACACACAGAGAGAGAGAGAGAGCGAGCGAGCGAGCGGCTATATCAGCCACCCTGCTCTCTAAGATATCGGAATCAGCCAACCAAAAAAATAATAATATCGGTCGCTTTCAGCACTGTAAAGCGATTTGACTGGATGATGGTTTCCGAGCACAGCTTGCAGACGCGACTAATCGATAATCAAATTCATTGTTGATTATTTTCATTATCGGTAATAATCGATTTGTTTTTGCAGCCCTACATTTGATGTCATCATAAAAGGTTTAGAAAGTCAAAAGAAAGAAATGAAGATACCAGCACATCATTGCAGATGTCCTGCAGTTCAGTCTCAATTTTTTCACGGTACTCGCGTGCCATTTGCTGCTTCTTCTCATTCCCCTCGGTTTTCTGCTCAATGCTCGAGATGACACGCCAGGAGGAGCGGCGGGCGCCTACCACATTCTTGTATGCCACGGAGAGCAGGTTGCGCTCTTCATTCGAAAGCTCCACGCCACCCTCGGTAACAGCCTTCATAGCTGCTGCCATGTCATCATAGCGCTCGGCCTGCTCAGCGAGCTTGGCTTTCTGCACCAGGTCACTCTTGTCCATTTTACACTGAGAATCAGATACGAATTGGTATGAGGACAGTATTTCACATAAACCACTAAATTAAATGGAATTTAAGGTTTTGAAAGCACAAGACAGAAACATGCAACACACTCAAGACCCAGATAAATTTCAAGCGAAAAATCAAAGAAAGCATTGGTGTGACACATTTTAATAAAATCAAGCCACAAGGAAATTCGTTTGGAGTTTGTAACAGCTTGTCATTTTGTGCAGATACAAGTTGTAATATTATGTTGTATAAATAGCCGATTAAAGGGTTACTTCACCCAAAAATGACCCTCATGTTGTTCCAACCCCGTAAGACTTTCGTTCATCTTCGGAACACAAATTAAGATATTTTTGATGAAATCTGAGAGCTGTCTCACTCCTTCATAGGCTTCTAGGCAATTTCATTCTGCAGGTCCATAAAAGTTAGTAAAAACATCCTTAAAATAGTGCAAGTGGACTACAGTAGCTCAACCTTAAGTTTATCAAGCGACGAGAATACTTTTTGTCCGCAAAAAAAAAACCTAAAATAATGACTTTATTCAACTATTCATTTTCTTCTGTGTGGGCCTCTGATGCGAGTTCACGAGAGCACAACGACGCATGCTCGAGAACTGAGAAGATGACGTAGATGGGTCTCGATGTAGCGTTTAAAATGGTTCTAAAATGTGCATTTCCTAGATGTCCGAATCTTGAGAAACCAACAAGAAAACGTAAAAGTGCCTTACAAATGTCGCAAAATTAATGGCTAACCTTTCACACATTCCCATCAAATGATCATGAGCATAATTTTCTCAGTTCTCGCGCATGCGTCGTGGCGCTCTAGTGAACTCACGTCAGAGGACAACACAGAAGAAAGTGAATAGTTGAATAAAGTCGATATTTTTGTTTGTTTTGTGCACACAAGAAGTATTCTTGTCGCTTGATAAACTTAAGAATGGAGCCACTGTAATCACTTGGACTATTTTAACGATGTTTTTACAAATTTTTCTGGACCAGCAATGAAATTGCCCAGAAGCCGATGAAGTAGTGAGCCAGCTCTCAGATTTCATCAAAAATATCTTAAGTTGTGTTCCGAAGATGAACGAAAGTCTTACAGGGTTGGAACAACATGAGGGTGAGTAATTACTGACAGTTTTCATTTTTGGGTGAACTAACCCTTTAATCTCATATAGGATGCATTTCGTTGAGTTAATTAACCCACAAAGCACTTCAGTTTACCGGTGTTCATTTTTCAGCTTCAGCTTAGTGCAGTTATTTGAAACAGTAATATTAATTTTAGATCTTTATTTTTTATAAAATATTTCATATTTTAATTAACAATGTGGTTTAATTCAAATCATTAAATTATTTTCTGTGCATGAGCTATTCCATTTTATTTTTGCACATGCATTTTGATTCTTTATATGCAAGTAATGTTGTCCATTTATTTACATGTCTGCATTATTCTGGCTTTTTTAGGCAAAAGTTTTTAGTTTTTTTGATAATGAAAGCTGGCCATAGGAGTGTAAAAAATCATTTTAAAAGATAAGGAATCTTACACTGGTTCACTATAGGCTACTGTACTATTTATGTTGAAGTTGAAGTGCTTGGGACATGGCTTTTAATGGTTTAAAATTATATCAAAATTTGGATTTAGCTTTATCAGCCAATATATTGGTTAATGACTTTTTAATATAAATAATTATAGGTATATGCCAAAATTGTCATATTGGTGCATCCCTAGTTTATTTTGTTATAGCAAGAAAAGCGTGCAGCACATGTTTAACGTTACCTAACGACAGCTACCAGCACCATGGGCGGTGTAGGGATGTTCGCCAACAAATTGATAACTAAAATGAATGAGCTTGTGAATCGGAAACGAATCGTGAAATCTGTGTCAATACCCATCCCTACACAGGTTTGTGATCTCTCACAGAGAAGAAAGTGATAGGAAACTGACAAAAATGTAATGCGATATCAGCAGAAAACATTATGGCATCATGTTTTAGTGCCCCTATTATGCCTTTTCAAATATTATTATTTCATGCAGTGTGTATCGGTGTTTAGGAATGTAAAATGTCTGCAAAGTTCATCTGAACGACAAACGAAGTTACTCACTTGTCACACATTTACATTTAAAAAGTCTGCTTAAGGGCAAATAACATTAAAAACTGCGTATTTTAATAGGACTGTGCCGCAGCTTTCATAATTTGTCAGTTTCTCGGTCGTGAAGTTCAGCCACTCGATTCAACTGAACTCAGTCATGCTCTGCTGACGTGAACTAGCAGGCTAACCACACATCCTCATTAAAAATAACAAAATTCTTAGAGAATGTGTAATGATTGTCAATCTTCAAAACAATACTGCTAACATTATACTATAATCAAACACAAAATGCAAGCAGTAAGCTCGTATATTTCATTGTAATTATTATTAGACAGTGAGGCCTGAAGCACTTAAGTTAGCAACCTGCTAAATCCCTTCGCTGCCCGCAAAAAAAAAAAAAAGGCAACAGTTACGCAATCAAGGGAATGTAAGAAAAACACGTTATGTAAGACACATGGGGAGGGATATAACGAAAAAGGAAAGTACACTCACGTTCTGAACGGCGTTTACTCTTACTTTAATCGCTAAAAAGACACAAATCGGTTCCCGTGCTCCGCCTTGCTCTTCGGTTGTTCTGGGCAGTAGGCTACCTCTTTCGCTTACATTGACACTTCCGCTTCCTGCGTGCCGTGCAAGCCAGTCGGAGAGCCCTAACCCTAATTTCAGCCAATGCCACTTGAAGGCAAGCTTAATTATAGCCAACAGAGAAGCGTAAAAGCTGTACGCAGCTGTCCTCTATTGTTCAGCATTTTACGCTAATACTTTTTGTTTTTATTTTTGACATATGTAGATTTTACAGTGATACATTTTTTATCCAAGAGAAGTCAGAGTAGGGAATGTCGTGATAGGTGGGACCCATTTACGGCATTACCATCAGTAAATGTGTTGTAGTATTTAATAATAGGCGTATTGTATATTGCCTAAAGAACATATACAATATCGATGTTTTCTTTTCTTTTTTTGCTTTCACGTTTTACCAATTATAATAATTTTGGGTTGAATTGTAATAAGACTGATGCTGATATAGGCTAATGCATGTTTAAGAATAAAGACTAAATGTACAATTTAATTACAAATATTGTATTATATTGTTGTTAAAAAAATATACATTCTCACTATGGCTTCCAGGTTTCACCGTTTCAATAAATAAATTAGGCTTGAATTGTAATGTGGAGAGAGAATGCCAGCTCCTGCAAGGACTTCAGATGAAGCAAGCTCTGAATCAGCATGCACCAGTGATAAATTTTTCTATATATCCTAATCATTTGTTAACAAACATGTATTCATTACTTAAATGAGCTCATTGTTTCTGCCTTTAATACATTGTTTAAATTAATACATTATTAGCTAACTTTGTGATTTGTACATTTCTGAAATACATAACTTGGACACAGTCACCTCTGATAACATATCCCTCTAAATTGTAATGTAGACATGCATTTTCTGTAAAGCTGCTTTGAAACAATATGTATTGTGAAAAGCGCCATACAAATAAATGTGAATTGAATTGAATTAATGATTTATTTGACTGATGATTGACTGTTGTGTATACCTAATAATGATAGAACGTTTTTTAATGAATGAAGGTAAACAAAATATGAAGATTTTAAGAAATAAATGTATTCTTTCTATGACTTCCAGATTTCAAGAATTAAATTACAATTACATTTTTATTGACTAGTATCACTGCTAGTGCTATTTATACCCAATAAAGCAGTTTTTTATTGAACAGATTCAAATCCAATCTTAAATGTGGTTCCCTTTCGAGGTTGGTCTCTCAACAACGTCGATAGCTGATGCAGTGGAGAAACTCCCTTAGCCAATAGCCAATGGCACTCAAATGCGAGAAGGCCCGGCAGCTATATAAGCCCGCACTGAGTGCTATTAATCTTTCTCCTTCACTTAAGTCTGTTGTTTTCGCCTTGGATATTCGCGCCGAGTGGATAACGCAGAAAGAAGTTCCCCTACTGCGATCCAGGCGAAGAAGATGTCGCTAAGAGGATGCCGAGTATGGGGCGGGCTATTTTGGAATGCATGCCATGATACACTGTTACCCTGGTTCGACAGGACCATATACGATCAGGGGATCAGCATGGGCAGGGTGGTCAGATGGAAGGTGACCACCACAGATGTGTCGCAGAGCAGCTGGGGAGAACCTCTGCTTTTGGAGTTTGGTCGACCGCCCAAAAGCATTGGCATATAAACTGCCTGGAGATGAAGGCTGCTCATTTGGTCCTGCAGGAATTTTTTCCATTTATGAGAGACCGTCATGTTCTCATTTGAACGGACAACATACATGGTATTCATCAATCCCCAGGGAGGAGTGGAATGGAAAAAAAAGTTGAACTTATTTTAACTTGAGCATTTTTAGAATGCTGTGTCATGCGCGAGATGCTGCAAAATACACGAGAGCAACGGTCAAACACATCCTTCTAGTTTGTGTTTACATAAAAAACAATGCAAAAGTAGCACAGTAGAAATGGGAAACCGTGTTGTGTGTGAAGCCCGTCTAAGCCTGCTAGATGTTTGGCAGAGAGTGCTGAACACGATAGAGGAAGCAAGAGCTCCGTCAACGAGACGGCTGTACGCTCTCAAGTGGAAAGTGTTCTCAGCTTGGTGCACAGCCAAGAACGAGAGCCCTGACACCTGCTCCATACTGGTGATCCTGGCGGCTTTTTTGCAGGACCAGCTGGATGTGGGAAGCTCGCCCTGTACATTGAAAGTATATGTGACCGCTATAGCTGCCTTTCTCACCACTGTTGAGAGACGATCAGTTGGCAAGCATGCTCTTATAACGAGTTTTCTGCTGGGTGCGAGGCAATTGAATTCTCCCTGCCCTTGTTTGATGCCAGTCTGGGACATGTCTTTAGTACTCAGAGCGCTGTCATGTTCGCCCTTCGAACCACTTCATGCGGTGAGTTGAAAGTGCTCTCGTTTAAGACAGCGCTGCTACTCGTTAGCATGTGGGAAGTGAGTAGGAGATATGCAAGCACTCACTGTTAATCAGGGGTGGCTGGCCAATAGAGGGCGCTAGGGTGCCGCCCCCCCATGAGCCAGACCACAGTTTCTGCGGACCGCGGTCCACTACTAAAGCCAGGACGAGTCTTAGGGAGCCATTTTTACTGTATGACAATGGCGAACGAAGTTACTCCTACAATCTCTCCATTTGATCCATTTGAGAGGAGAATTTTGGCAAATAAACTCCTTGTGAAAGAGCTGGGCCCAGATCAACCTGACATCTCTATCAGACAGCAGGCTAGTGATACAGGGAAGCAGGATGTGTGAGGCTTCTCTCGTAGCTGGTACACTAGAAAGGCCTGGCTGGCTGGATGTGGTCATGCTAATGCCTTATTTTGCTTTCCGTGCTTACTTTTTAAAACAACGGGGACAAATCCAGCATGGACAGTTACCGGAGTGAGGGATATGAAGCACCTGTCTGAGAAAGTAACGAAACACAAGAACACATGGATAATTCCGTTAAGCTAGCTATACTTGGAATAGTTCATCTACATCGCTACGCAGCTTGACGAAGGCCACAGGGTTGCGGTGAGGAAACACAATGAGGAGGTGGATAAAAACCGGCACATCTTATCCACAATAATCGTCTGAGTGAAGTTTTGAGCTGGCCTTGCGTGGGCATGACGAGACTGACACCTCGAACAATCCCGGCATTTTCAGGGGATTGGTGGACTTTGTTGCCTCACTCGACAGCGTGCTGGAGGAGCACCTTAAAGGAGAACTCCGGTCAATTTTAACATTGAGCTCATTTTTTTGTACATTTGGAGTGCTGTCAATACAGAGAACAACGACAAAAATCGGTGTTGCCTACACCGAGTTATTCTATTTTTAAAATTTGCACCCTATTGACTTCAATGGGGCAAGTAGTAAGCCTGCTTTTTAGCCTCTTAACATCCTTTAAGTGTCATTACAAGTGCACAGAAAATGTGAGTGATTCCTTCCGAGTGAACACGGGTGGATCTGACTGCAGTAGATTGTCGAGTTCACGCGCATAGGTTTAGTACCTATGATCACGCGCGTGAACTCGACAATCGACTACTGTGGCCTTCCACCGAAAACAGGATGTAAACAAAGGTATGAGCGCTGGCTGAATTAACTTTATTTTTATTAATATCTCTAACATCTACTGCAGTCAGATCCACCCGTGTTCACTCGGAAGGAATCACTCACATTTTCTGTGCACTTGTAATGACACTTAAAGGATGTTAAGAGGCTAAAAAGCAGGCTTACTACTTGCCCCATTGAAGTCAATAGGGTGCAAATTTTAAAAATAGAATAACTCGGTGTAGGCAACACCGATTTTTGTCGTTGTTCTCTGTATTGACAGCACTCCAAATGTACAAAAAAATGAGCTCAATGTTAAAATTGACCGGAGTTCTCCTTTAAGACAGCCACCGTTTCAGACCATACAAAGACCACACGTCAAAGACCATACAAGACGAGCTGTTAGACTGCATGCTGTGAGTGCTGAAGGATTACATTCTGGAGGAAGTAAAGCGTGCAGATTTCATTGCCATACAAGCCGATAGGACGACGGACATTTCCACCTTCCACCATTCTGATCTTGCAGAATTTTCTGCTTTCTTCTCCACGTCACCCAAGTGAACCAAGGTGCTTGACCAAGTGGTTGCCCATAGACTTCCCAGAGCCTCTTCAAAACAGTGGAACTTCCACAATCGCGCTGTGAACAGTGTACGAGCACAGGAATGACCTCCTAAAGTGTTTTTTTCAGACCATCAGAGACAATGGAAACTTTGATCCCCTGTAAACACAAGCATACAGGTCAAAAACTCTTCATCCTAATATAAAATGAAAACTATTCGCTATAAAAACAGGGATGGAATAGTTATACATAATACAGTGTTTTCGTAGAATATGCCTGTTATTTGTAAGACGCCAGTGATATTTAACATTACATTTCCCTGTTCAACGGAGGTTACGGTGCTGCTTGCTCGGGCAGCTGTACGCAGCGGATCAAAAACACAGCATTCCTGCAATTTAGTTCCATGGGTAGATATATGTTTAATGATGTTGCTTGTATTTGCACCCTTACATGTAATAACATTCTTGCAGTTATTGCAAACGGCATAATTTTTGTCTAGTTTAGTAAAATAAAGCCACGCTTTAGATTGTCTCTTCCTCTCCATGATTCCCTCCTTTGGTCAAATCGCTTTGACGTCATGACGCACAGATGTGTAGGACGCCGTGCTATGGTGCTTTGGCTAAAGGACAAAAGGGAAAGTTGTGAGTTCACGGTCTGTATATATGGCTGTCGATAAGATAAGATAAGATAAGATAAGATAAGATAAGATAAGATAAGAGGACTCGTTAACTTCGAGGGCATACAACATTGATGGTTCATAAAACTTAGAACCGGTTCTCGAGTGGAACCGGATTTCAATTACCATCCCTAATCCTGACCCATGCCAAGGAGCGGTTCTCCTTCACCCAGCACCACATCAGTGATTCAGTGCAACACTGTTGCATGGAGAGCTGTTCCCACAACACAGTGTGAAGTTCCCTGACACTGCGCTTGAAACAACAGTGATGGCATACCCCATGCTTAACAAGGCCAAGCTCAAAACAGAACTATCCCTCTTCTATGAGAACTATGAGTTCAAGGCTTGCAGTGGAGCAGTGCCTCTGTACCAGTTTTCAGGCACGTGCAGAGGGGGGGGGGGGGGGGGGGGGCGTTGGGTGCTCGAGCACCTGCCCCTTTGCCCCTTGGTGCCCAAAGTGCCCTTTTGTCAAGGCAAAATTTCCTCTCCTTTTTTTGTAATTAAAGGCCCTTTTGTGGATGCCTGCCCAACCTAACTATTAGTAAAATTAATAAATAATAATTTACCCGTAAATGAAATGATCCACATGATGACCTTTCACCTGACGAACTCATCTGGAACGATTCCTCACGCTGCACGCACACTTTAATTTCGCGCGGCTACGCGCACTACCAGAAGATATCTTAAAATCTGCGGCTGCTGGTAAGTGGCGTTTCATTTTCAGCGAAGTGATTTTGATGTTTGTTTACTTATTATTATTATACAAGGACGACGTGAAGAGAGCATGCAGAGATGTTGTTTATATTGCAGTGTGTAGGCTGTAGAAGTAACTGTTTTCCTGAATGCCATCAAGATTAAAACCGAGACTGATTTCATAACAGGTCAATAAACAAATAGTTAAAATTAAGTCACTTACATTTGTGGCGCCCCCTAATTGTACAACTGACTACGCCACCCCTTGAGTTTAGCTGGTATCTAGTGTCAGAGCAAGGAGAACTCTGCCCCAATAAAAGGTACAAACACAGGTTCGTAGAAAAGTATAAAAATACAATCTTTATTAATAAATAGTTGAAGGTGTTGGTTGGCCTAAATGTAAACAAAAATAAATAAGTCAAACAAAATAAATATAACTAGAAGTCAACAGATCATCAGCATGGGAGCCAGTAGAGCGGTTTGAGAAAGCACTAAGAGAAGGCCAAGTTCTCACTACCACCAGTGGACAGAGGCACAGAGCCTTATAAGTAGTACACACTAGAGCTCAACGTCTACACACCGCAAACTCACAGCACTAATAAGTATGGTTAAAAGACATTAAGGTTCACACTACACAGCACTGCAAATGTCTTAAGAGAAAAAAAAAGAAAAGAAGAACAAAAACCCACTTTACAGTGAAGTCTCTTGCACTACCCTGGCTCCACCCACACAGAGGCCGTTTACAAAAAAGAATTAAAAAAATAAATAAACAACAAAAGAATTGGGAATAAATGAAATACAAATAGAAAAAAAAAAGAAAGTAAATAAAACCACTCTAGCCTGTGACATACAATTCATACACTCACATACAATAACATATCGCCAAAAGGCTAGAGGAAAACAAACAACAGCAAAAGAAATGAAAATAGAATAATCTATACTATAAGCAGCACCACACAATCAAATCACACAATATGGAGAACAGCAGCCAGCAACTCAGGTGTAGCTGTACAGGTCTGTAAGCACAACCACACCATTAAGAATATTTGTTTGATCATGATTCACATTCAGTACAACTCACGTTTTAGATGTAATCTTCACACATTACATGATAAAATAGCCTCAAACAAAGGTGGTCAATATTGCATTGAACTGTCTTCATATACCAAGCATATAGAACAAATACCCTCCTATATACATATATGTTAAAACAACGAAGGGAAATTAAACATACCTGTCGTAGCATTAACAGTGAAATAGAAAGCACTAAATTGGATGTAAACATCCCACTGTAATCGTGGTATCCAGTCGACACTTGTTAAACACGGAAGTCGTTTGGCATTACTTTGCCATAGTTCGCTCGCCCATTCACGGTCTCACAGGGAAACAATGTTGCACCGCAACTCAGTCAGCGTCGGCTCATCCGCTCATCCGCTCACTATTAAAACAAACAGTCGCTTGGTAACTTAACCCCAGTGAAAACGTCAAACAAGGAAAACGCTTATGAACGTACCTGAACACTCAAACACAACCCTTGAATCACTGGTTCACCACACCAGAACCAGCAGTAAATTGACACGGTTCCAGTCTAAGGACCCCAGGTGTCTATATATAAGCCGACTTCAATCACATTAAGTGGTTTACTAAATACCTACTCCACCCCCAAATTAGTGATGTAATTAAACATGAAAGTAAAGAGTCAGGGAAAGAGAGTGAACTAAAGGATCCCAATCCTAACCCAGCCCACAGGCTACACATTTTAGACGCAATGACTGTTTTTGTTCTGTTTCAGCAGCGAAAATAGTTTCAAACAAATATCACTGCAGAACCATCGCGCATCTCACAGCAACACTTGTTGCATTACTGAATGATTCAGCATTTTGAACGAATCGGTTGAGTCAAAGATTCAATTACCCATTCACAAACTGCCTCATTCTGAATAAATCAGCCGATTGAACGAATCGGCTGAATTGAATGAATGACTCAATGACTCGCTCATTAAAACGGTCGCCTGCCGCCTCCTACTAGCGGTTTAGTTTCATAAAGTATCATCTTTTCAACATTCCTTATTTTTGTATATTCAAAAATATTTAAAATAATCTAATTTAAGTTTACAGTTATAATTTTTCAATGTAAATTATTTAATGTGATTGGTAACTATAATATAATAACTATAATATATTGATCAAATTTAAGAATTTGAAATGAAAGTTGGAGCATACATTTAATAAAATTAGGGGAAAAATGCCCTTTAAAAAAAAAAAATTAGAGATTTCAAGCAGTGATGTAATGAAACATTGACAATTTAAGTTTGAAGGGAGAAAAGCCTCTGTTTAGGCTATTAAGGAAATGTAATTTTGCCAAAAGAAGAAGCCTACTTCAGTGTGATATGTTACCATACTATCATGCTTAACTCTAAGAATTTGAATAATTGTAATGTGATGATCAGATGCAGATATCTAAATCAAAGAATATGGGCGGTTTGCGGGTGGATTATTTATTTTTAACAGTGGATTCGGGCAGATTCGGGTGACTCAAAGTGCACCAGATTAATGAATTTATCTTTAAAATGTAAAAAAAAATCTTACGGGGGGGCATGCCCCCGGACCCCCCTAGAGGTACCAAGCTCCACCCACAAAAATGATGTGGGAAACACATTAGGCTATATGATGATCTACAAAAAAATACACATTTTATTATCTTATTATTAAAATACATTATTAAGATTTTACCACCTCCGCCTCATTTTAAGCCAGGAAAAACACAGCCCCATTTAAAGCCTTGTTCCATGTGCCCCCCTTTTATACTTTGAGCACCTGCCCCTCCAGAGGTCTCTGCACGGCCCTGCCAGTTTTTCATGGAGAACAACCTTCAGAGCACTTTCACAGAGACTGTCAGTCTTCTCAAGATCCTTATAACCACACCCATGACAACAGCTGAGTCTGAGAGGTGCTTCTCTACTTTAGAGAGGATTAAGACCTTCCTGAGAAACACCATGACACAGGATCGCCTGAATCCTCCATGGAGAAGAAACTTATCAGGGACATTCCTAACTTCAATAATAGGGCCATTGAGAGGTTTGCCACTCAGAAGGAGAGAAGGGCAAAATTCCTGTACAAATAAGATCACACACACACACACACACACACACACACACACACACACACACACACAGCAGCCCTGACCACATGTTTCTTTGTATATATTAATTTTGTAAATAGAAATTTTGTCTTAATAGTATGTTTGCTATTTACTGTACATGTAGTGGAATATTTGCTTGAAAAATCACTCAAAATTGTTGCAGGTAATACTTTTTTATTCAATCAGCTAATTAATTAATCACTTAATTGTTGCGGTTCATTTCATTGTTGCAGTTCTGGGGCACATTAACTATTTGTAACATTTGCTTTGATCATAAGCAATGTATGCTATGCAACAAGTCAGATGTTTGAGTTCAGCCACTTAAAATCAATTTCTATATTGTACATTCTTTATTCACTGTGATATTTACTAGAAACCACGGCCCTCCCCAGTGAATGGTTTCGACTAAAATCACGTAATTGTTGGTGATTTTAATATCTATGCAGATAATGAAAAAGATGCATTGGGATTGGCATTTAGAGACATTCTGAGCTCTATTGGAGTCAGACACCACGTGTCAGGACCCACTCATTGTCGTAATCATACTTTAGATCTAATATTATCACATGGAATCAGTGTTGATGCTGTTGAAATTCTGCAGTAGAGCGATGACATCTCAGATCATTATCTAGTCTTGTGTATACTACATTTAGTCAAGGCTGCAAAACCAACTCCTTGTTACAAATAGGGTAGAACTATCACTTCTACCACTAAAGATTGATTTATAAATAATATTCCTGATCAGTTTCATCTCCTCAGCATCCCAGATAGCTTAGAAGAACTCGATATTGCAACAGAAACTTTTGACTCTCTCTTTTCCAGCATTTTAGACACAGTTGCTCCTTTGCGCTTAAAGAAGATTAAAGAAAATTGGCCAATGCCGTGGTACAACAAGCACACTCTTAAGAAAGCAGCCAGAAAAATGGAGCGAAACTGGAAGAAAACAAAACTAGACGTTTTTTTAATTTCGTGGAGAGAGAGCACGATTGTGAAAAGCCTTAAAAGGATACTTCACCGATTAGCATTAAGCTTTGTGTCAGTAGAAACCCGGAAGTATTTTCGAATGACCATGCTTCCCTCCCTCATGTCCCCCTGAGACGAGAGATTTCTGTATTGTGTCGGGGAAAAAAACTCTGATGACGCAAAAATCGTCATTTAGCATCATCTGAGGCTTTTTGGGCCAGAGGCTAGAGACTACAGCCAGTAGTAGGAGCTAGTTCCGCATGTTTTCAACCCACCCATAGGGGGTGGGATCTCACGATAAAACGGCTTCTTTTCAGTTTCGAGTCAACGCCTAGTTGTATAATTTCTTCCGATACTGCCCTCTGTAACCGGTAGGTGTGGCTTGGGAGTGGCCTCGTAGGGTAGCGAAGTTGTCTTTCATCCACATGAGCCAAAAATAAATTTTCTGGCTTTTCTAGAAGGCACCAACCTCTAAAATAATTTCACATTTCTACTACATAAATGACCCAATTTAAATACACATTCATCTATCCAGCGGTGAAATATCCCTTTAAAAACTGCTAGATCTGCTTATTTTTTTACTCTCTTAGAAGAAAACAAACACAACCCTAGGTATTTATTTGACACAGTGGCTAAATTAACAAGAAATAAAGATTCTACTTCTGAAGTTTCCAAAGAGCATAGCAGTAATGACTATGAACTTCTTTACTTACAAGACTGATAATATTAGAGAGAAAATTATGCAACCCTCTACTACAGTATCGCATCAGGCAGTGCATTGTAGTGTCCCTGAGAAAAAAAGGTCCAGAGGTCATAGATCCTCTTCTTAATATTATTAATTCATCTTTGTCACAAGGATATTTACCGGAAACTTTTAAGCTGGCTATTATTATACCTCTTATTAAAATAACGCAACTTGATCCTAATTAGTCAATTACAGGCCGATCTCAAATCTTCCTCGATACTAGAAAAAGCAGTATCCTCACAACTATGTTCCTCTTTAGAAAGAAATGGTATCTGCGAGGATTTCCAGTCAGGATTTAGACTGCTCTCAGGATTTAGAATGCTCTCATTAGAGTTACAAATGATTTGCTCTTATCATCCAATCGTGGTTGTATCTTGTGGTAGATAAAATAGTAAACTGTATATTAAACTAACCATGTTTCTAACATCTAACATTATTGTCATGATTCTGCCTTGTCTTTGATTTTCTCTTGTCTTGCGGCAGAATCATGACAGGCCCATGTTTCATGTGCAGCACATGGCCATTTGTTTGGCCATGTGCTTGCGTTGTCTCGTCACGTAACCCCGCCCCCTTGTTACCCTTGTTGAGTCTTTATTATTACTTTACCAGTGTCACCTGTTGTGTTATCATTAGTTCCCTATTTAATCCCCTTGTGTTTGCTGTCCTGTGCTGGTTCATTGTTATTCATTGTGTGAGTATTCCGTGATACTTTACCTGAATGAAAACCTTCCTGTGAGTATTTGTGAAGAACTCTGCCTAGTAAAGTCCTGATCTTGTTGCTGTTAGTTATTTGTCTAGTCAGCTGTCTAGTCTCAGTCCAGTGTAGTTTGTAGGGATGGGGAAATGAAGCCTCATGAATCACTGAGGCTTTCCCCTGACTGTTCCGGGAAAAGATTCAAAGCTTCGAGAGTGTCGAGAACAGCGCTGAGAACAGCGCCATCTGGCGCTTATTTAAAATAAAGCAGCCAGAAGCCTGTTTTAGAAGCTCTGGCAGATGAAGCAACCACAACACACTCCATAGTTTCAATGTTATGTGTACAAATAAAAGCCTTACATGTTTGTGTTTGATTTGTTCATTAAAAAAAAAAATCATTTTCCCATTAAAGTGTGACAATAAAATATAATAGCTTATAAGCTTATGATTCAATAAAATTTAATGTAGGCCTACTCTCTCTCTCTCTCTCTCTCTCTCTCTCTCTCTCTCTCTCTCTCTCTCTCTCTCTCTCTCTCTCTCTCTCTCTCTCTCTCTCTCTCTCTCTCTCTCTCTCTCCACACACACACACACACACACACACACACACACAATGAATAAGGACATTGTCTGATAGGATCATCTGTTATTAAATGTCAATATCAATAATTGAAAATATCAACCAGACTGAGGCAACAATGACTCGTTAAATACGATCTGAAGTTCGAGCCTTATGACACCCGAAGCGAAACACGCACGTGACTGGACAGAAAGTGAGGCTTCGTTTGTCATCGGTCACGTGACTCTAGTAAACCGACACACGCCTCGATACGGGGCTTCACTAGAAATTGTGTCGCTTATGTGATACGCGCATCGAAGCTTCAGTGTCATATGTAACATCACTAGTAGTTTGTCTTTGTTTTTGCCCACCAGCCTTGTTTTACCCCATCGTGGGTTTTGTTTTCCCATTTTTGTCTTAATAAAACCGTGTTAATATCTGCACACTGTCTGCGTTTGGGTTCTCTCCTGCTTCCACATAACAGAATGAACCAGCCAACATTGAACCCAGCAGACAGTGTGTCTCTTCTCAAGTGGCAGTCGGAGCTCCGGGAACAATGGTGGTTGTCCTCTCCACCTTCTGCCAAGCTTCCTGTGATCCCAGAGGGTCGCGTCCTGGCCGTTGTTGCCCTTGGTGATAAGGCTGGTTCCACTTCTTCTCCTGAGGCCTCTTCTGTTCCCATTGTTCTCCATGGTAAACGAGGGAGACGAGTTTCCTGGGATTCCCCGTCTGAGTCTTCCTCGACCGAGTCAGCGCTGCCCGAGAACGCCATCCCTGCTCCTGTTACGGTTCCAGCTGAACATCTCCAACTGGTCGCTAGCCCAGCTACAGATTCGGCTTCGCGTTCAAGGAGAAAGAAGAGGAGAAAGGGAGCCTCTCGCTCTTCATCTCTAGCTGTCCCAGGCGCTGTTCCAGAGCCCGCTCCTGCAAGCGCTGTTCCAGAGCCCGCTCCTGCAAGCGCTGTTCCAGAGCCCGCTCCTGCAAGCGCTGTTCCAGAGCCCGCTCCTGCAAGCGCTGTTCCAGAGCCCGCTCCTGCAAGCGCTGTTCCAGAGCCCGCTCCTGCAAGCGCTGTTCCAGAGCCCGCTCCTGCAAGCGCTGTTCCAGAGCCCGCTCCTGCAAGCGCTGTTCCAGAGCCCGCTCCTGCAAGCGCTGTTCCAGAGCCCGCTCCTGCAAGCGCCGTTCCCGAGTCTGCAGTCGTGAGTGCTGCAGAGAGAGCAGCGGCCGATTCAGCTGCTGAAGCTGTCTTGCGGTCGGTTTCTGCTCATCAGAAGATGCCTGTCCTCGTCGCTGCCGAGACAATGTCTGAATACCTTAAACGTCTTGTCCAGATTCTTGAAGTCCCCGTCAAGTCAGTCAAGTCTTGTCCTGAGTCCACTGATTCTAAGTGCACCGTGAGCGCCGTACCCCAGTCAGCTGCCGTGAGCGCCGTACCCCAGTCAGCTGCCGTGAGCGCCGTACCCCAGTCAGCTGCCGTGAGCACCGTACCCCAGTTGGCTGCTGACGACGATCTCCCCGATTCTGTGATGGGGAGCATTAATTCTGAGCCGTCTTCGGGGAGCTCTGTTTTTGTTTCTGTTCCATCGTCACCCGCAGTATCCTCTGTCTTATCTCCTGTTGTGTCGCCTCCTGTGTCCCCCGTCAAGATTCCTGTCCCGCTGCTTTCTGTTTCTGTTCCTCTGTCAGATAGCACCCCTGTGAGTTCCCAGCCTCGGACTGTTTCCCCCAAGTCATCCCCTCGTGTGTCCCCATCCATGTCTGCCCGGACCCCTCGCCGTCAGCCCTCGTCCTGTCCACCCAAGACCCCTAGTCCGCCCATCCACCCTGGACTGCCCCCTAAGGACTTTGTGTTTCCCCCCAGTCCTCCCATCCACCCTGGACTGCCCCCCATGAACTCTGTGTTGTCTCCACCTCCCCTGCCTTGTTTGTTGTTTTTGATTTTTCACCCCAATCCTGTCATTGTTTATTCATGTTTGCCGTTGTTGTTGTTTGTCATGTTTTGTTGGTTTGTGTCCTTGTCTCAGTCTGTCATGTCACGTGTTTAGTGTTCCCTTAGGGAGCGTCTGGAAGCCGCTCCTTAGGGGAGGGGTTCTGTCATGATTCTGCCTTGTCTTTGATTTTCTCTTGTCTTGCGGCAGAATCATGACAGGCCCATGTTTCATGTGCAGCACATGGCCATTTGTTTGGCCATGTGCTTGCGTTGTCTCGTCACGTAACCCCGCCCCCTTGTTACCCTTGTTGAGTCTTTAT